>NC_141607.1:31205148-31232648 GCF_047967505.1 Dipteris shenzhenensis | reverse complement strand
TCTACCTTCACCCATTTATGCGCCCAAAACACTTATTTCATTAATTTTGGACTTGTCAATGTACAAATTCATTTTTACATATACTTTTGGACTAGTTTTCAGATAAAATTTAAGAAAAACCCAATCTTCAAAGCACATCTAAAAACATAAAAACAAGCATTTTTTTATATATATTTTTAAGGACATGAAACTAAAATTATAAAATTTAATGCAGCCTACATAAGTTACATGAAAAAATAAGATTCGGTTGTTGTAAACTCTCTTAATATTTAATGGTGTTAATAAACACCTTCAAAAGTTAAGCCTGAGATTTTCAAGACTACATAAGTTACATGAAAAAATAAGAATTGGTTGTTGTAAACTCTCTTAATATTTAATGGTGTTAATAAACACCTTCAAAAGTTAAGCCTGATATTTTCAAGACTACAGCCATTCAATTTGATGAATTTTCTATTTTCAAGTCCTTAGCCTAAATTCAACCCATTCAAGAGTTGAGCTCATCTCTTCCTCATCGATGTAGTTAAAATTATAGAAGAGAAGTAAGGATTGATGAATTTTCTCCTGCATAACACTTTGTTTATTCCGAATGGCTTGTGCTTCCTCGGGGGAAAATCTTCCATAACGAGCCACACGTGAAGATATCTCACTTTGAAAGTCTATCAACTCTCTCCTATATGACTGCAATTTATCTATTTCAGTAGTAGCCATACTTATTTTTCTTTCCTCTTCCTTCTCTAAGCCCTTCTGACAAGCAAAGTCATCCTTCTCGTACTGGGTTAATGGAGCTGCATTTTGCTTTCTCTCCTCTCTCTTTCCTTGGTTCTCGGCAATCATTTCTTTGAGGCTGCTAATGGCTTGCTCGACAGAATCGATTACCTTAAAAAGATCCATAATGGCTGCAAGATGAAAGGAGTATGCTTGAGAAGAGGAGGTAAGGTTGCGGGCAAGATGGAAGGAGCAAGCTTGAGGAGAGGAGTAAGGTAAGAAGAGTAAAGTGGAAGAAGTGTGGAGAGGAGTAAGGTAAGAAGAGTAAAGTGGAAGAAGTTTTTGCTGCGGGTGAGATATAGAAGACCAACGAGGTGAGGAAGGTAACGAGAGTGAGGAAAGATATAGAAGACGAACGAGGTGAGGAAGGTAACGAGAGTGAGGAAGGTAACTAGAGGAGGTAAGGCAAGATGAAAGGAGTATGCTTGAGAAGAGGAGGCAAGGCTGCAGGCAAGATGGAAGGAGCAAGCTTGAGGAGAGGAAGGAGCAAGCTTGAGGAGAGGAGTAAGGTAAGAAGAGCAAAGTGGAAGAAGTGTTTGCTGCGGGTGAGATATAGAAGATGAACGACTACTAGGGAATTTATAGAACTACAGATGCAAGACCGTAATGCGAGATGACTAGATGCAAGATCGTAATGCGAGACATTATAAAATAAAATGATGGGATGCAAGACCGTAATGGGAGACATTTGAGACATGTAAGATAGTGATAGTACATTGAAATCTATAAAATAAAATGATGGAACACAAGAATGATATAATTAATAGAATCTCATCATGAGATATTCTTTTAATATAATATAAGTTAGTAATTATTAGAATCTCATCATGAGATATTCTTTTAATATAATATAAGTTAGACTTGCTGTACATAATAAATGATAGATTTTGAGTACATTGAAATCTATAAAATAAAGTGATGGAACATAAGAATGAATTCTTTTAATATAATATAAGTTAGACTTGCTGTACATAATAAATGATAGATTTTGAGTACATTGAAATCTATAAAATAAAGTGATGGAACATAAGAATGATATAATTATTAGATTCTCATCATAAGATATTTATTGTACATAATAAATTAGACTTTCAAATTAGACTTTCAAAAAAGTAAAACCTAATGTATTGTAATGAATAAATATCCTAATGTATTGCAACATTTAACATAAGTTTTAAAAACACTATCATTAATCAATACAAACAAGATAAAAATCTTCAAGGACTCATGTTTCTTTCTACATGTTTTACAACTGAATAGAGTCTGATGAGTCCTCTTGAGGCTGTGATTCTCTAAGAGTACATTGAGTCTCTACTTGTGTGGTTGGTGTACATTGAGATTCTACTTCTGGTGCAATCAGGATAGACTTAATCTCTAATTCCTCCTTTACAAGATGTGATGTTGTAGATGCACATTGAGTCTCCACTTCTTGTGTAGGAAGAATGCATTGAGTCTCTAATTCAAGTGTAGACTGTAATGCTTCTACTTGAGGCTGTGATATAGAAGGAGACTGAGTTGTCTCTTCTTTTTCTTTGGCTCCCTCAGCTTCTTCATTGAGTCCATCATGTTGTTTCCCAATGATAGCAGTTAGATAGTGAACAGTCTTAGCCACAAAATCTTGTAGCTCGAGCTTGGTATATGCTTCTATGGAGACATGTTAAAAATTTCATTGAGATACAACATGAAGTTGTAGGCAATTCTCCACCCACTACTAAACATGTCTTTTTGCTCCACTACTGTGAGGCATGTCTGGAAATTTGGTTGGTCTTGATGCTCCCTGATTTTCATAATCGCAGAAACTAACTTGTTTGCAGACCTGTCCATCATGACATATGACAAAGTGAATTTGTGTAGTAAATAGTAAGATGCATGTTCATAATGATATGATAAAAGAACACTTACCTGAACACCCCGTGAAAGCCTATAATTGAGTTGACAAACCAACAATGGTTGTCATCAAGGTCCCATACTATCAGGCTCCAATGTGAACTACATCACCAATAAAGAGCGATAAGATTTATCACAATATTAAGTATTAATTGACACAATATTATAAATAAGAGAGTAAAAGAAAGATTGAGACCATACTTACTTTTCATAGTATGGCATAAAGACAAGTACTATGCCATCCAAGTCTAAAGGTTGTAGAATTGAACAAACATCATCTACTGTCTTCTTGGTATCACTAAGTACAGCTGAAAGAAGAGAATCGAGCATACAGATGCGATTCTGTACTGATCTAGGAAAATGAGATATAACCGTACTGCATCAATAAATAAACAAATGTTAGAAGCAGATTGAATCAAATGATTGAAGTATCAAGTCAAGAGATGTTCATATCAAACCTGAGGATGGCCATCATGACTTTGTCATTAGCCTCTTTCAAAGGGTCGGAGAGGATTGTAACTTCCTCGCTACCAAAAGTCAAAACACGAGGTTGCTTGCTAATGATGACCTTAACCTCAGAAGAGCTCCCCATTTCGTACAATATAGCGGTTACATCAGGACAACTTATGGGCATACCAACCAATGTTTCCTCTGGATGCTCCACCATGTTATCAATAAATGCCTTAATGATAGATGACATAAATGCATATAGATGCAAATCTATATATGTGGACAATGAGGTTTCACCGCCTCTCAAATTAAAAATTTGAGCAAGGAGCAAAAAGCAGTTATATCCAACTCTCCACCCACAACTGTGGTCATCATTCTGCTTCGCTGCAGGGCATGTTACATACTCTATTTGATCTTCCAAGTCACCCTCCATTTGCATAAGTGCATCTATAGCACTTACCAACTTTCGAGCAGATCTACACATCAAAATAGAAAACATAAATGAATGTGCGCATTGCATAGGATGCATCTCATTGACATAATTATGACACAAGTAGGTTATACTTACTCTGACACACTGCCATGGATAGATGCTATTGAATTGACAAAGAAGCATTGCTTGGCTAAGATGTCCACAATTACCAAGCTCCAATGCAAGTTGCATTATCAATTAAGAATAATTATTATTTGATATAATCCTCCACAATGTAAGAGATAAGCTAGGTAGGGATTGATACTCACTCCTCATGATATGCGGTAAAGATAACTCGCGCCGCAGTCAAATCAATAGGTTGCAACCACTTAAAAACATCATCTATGGTCTTCTGCTTATTGCTAAGTACACTAGAAACAAGAGGATCGACCATATATGCACATCTTTGTATATATAGCGGAAGCTGTTGTAAAACCATACTGCAATAAAAAGAAAAGAATATTAGTTCATTTGATCCAATGGAAATACAAAAGCATAAAGTCAGTAAAAAGTTTGTGTCAAACCTGAGGATGGCTATTATAACCTTGTCATTGACCTCTTTCTTGAAGTTTATGAGGATTGAAATGTCCTCTTCATCGAATATAAAAGTAAGAGGTTGTTCTCAAACTTGAAACCTAACTTGAAATGACTTCTCCATTTGCTGCAATGTATGATTATTTTCTAGAGTCATCCGGAGCAGCTTTGCTTTCTTGAGATGAGCTTTCTATATTCTCTGCTCCAGCTATGTCCTCCTCATCCTCCTCCTCTCCCTTCTCCTATAAAAGGATAAAATAATTATGAGATTCAAAATTTTAAATTAATTATAAATTTAAAAAGACCTTTAAATGAATAAAGAAAATTAAACATAAGTTTTCATACCTCTACATATCTTCGTGGTCTTTTTATGTAACCTTCAGAGGCAAGGTCAGTGTCATATCCATCTTCTTCTGCTTCCTTGCTATCGTTGGTGTCCTCACTATTATATCCAGAGCTTTGATCATTTTCATCATCTTTCTTGCTCTCATCATACATGATCATCTCTATGTCATCCTCTTCATGTGAGATCGGACCTTTCTTATCAAACTTTATTGTGAGAGAATCCACGGTATCAAGGTATTCCAAGCAAGCAGGGCTCTCAATAATATTTACATTGTGTCCTTTTCTGATAAGAGCTTCAAACAGATGTCCCATTCGGCACAATGTGACTTCCCATCCGGACGGTAGCAAAAATTCCATCATACTAATTAAAAGATCAGCACTTTTTGCTGGCCTTTCATAGTGATTTGCATTGCGATGGAGGGGACTTGGAGATTCATGCTCTTCTAGCAGTAGTTGCAATCTCTTTGCATTCCCTCTTATATTGTTTTTTGAGTGATCATTGTAAGGGCTCTTCATGCACAAGAAAAAGGTTTCTAGACTCTGTATCTTGAGACCGCATTCTCTCTTGTCCCTTTTTCTTGAGTATATCCCATTGTAAATCTTGAGCTCATTGCCATATTGTTTTTCTAGGGTAGCAGACATTTGTTCCTTGTCATCTTTATCAGCAAATATGACTATATTACATTGTCCCACTCTACCAATGGTGGTATGTAATATTCTGTCAAGGAGTTGACGGATGTCATCCGGTGATATTTCATAGACAAAGAAAAGCTGAGGTCTCTCCCAAGCAGTGTCGTCGGACAAAAAATCACTCAATGAAACTCCCTTGCACTCAACACTCTTTCCAGACTCTGAAATGATTTCATGTATGAAATAAAAGCCCTTGTTCAAAGTTTTTTCTTTTCTGAGAGTGTGGTTATTGATGACTTTTTGTGCATATGCATACACATTTTCCGGAATGTCACTTCTCATAGAGGGAGTAATTTCAGATCCATCATCTTCTACCTTCACCCATTTATGCACCCAAGCCTTCTGTTTAGCTGACGGCAAAGCTGATGCCATCTGCCTCACAATGTTATGATCAATTTTACATTGGCTAATTGGAATATTTTTTTCTCCCAATAAATATTCAATTGCACTCTTTACTGCATCACGCTTGACCTGTTGGATGATGCAATCTTCCATGCAATGATCTTTATCCTTTTTGCCAAAAAACCATTCTTTGGACATTAATTTCTCTGCAGCAAGATTTGCGTATTTGTCTGGTAGGTTTCTTAAAGGCCTCCACATCCGAGCTGTCATCTCTTTTTTCTCAATCTTCTTTGCCTTCTCTTTAATCAATGATGGAGCCTCATATGTAACATCTCCTTTCTCACATGCAAGACACACGTCTTTGATCTGCTGATGAAAAACTTCATCACTACGGAAAAGTATGCTTGTGTAGTCTTGATACCTATCCCTTACTGTCTTGAAGCTTGTAATCACCTCTGCTCTTTCCTACTTTCCCCTTGGTACAATGGCACTCAAGCATGTGTAGAAGTCAACAAGATTATCCGCTTCCACTTTAGTTGCAGTTCTTTTGAGAGTGGTCAAAGGAGAATTAAAAGTTTTCCATATGGTCCTAGCTTTGAGCAACATCTCTGAAGTGGAGGTGATTTTTCGTAGTGCATAAATGTCATGATTAAGTCTTTCCGACTCAATCAAATATTTTTTCTCGTTCTTGAAGATACAGATGCATGCAGAATAGTAGTGAAATTGAGGCACACTCGCGAAGGTTTGATAAGTAATTTCTCCTTTCTTGTATGCATCTCTAGAGCGCTCATTACAAGCATAGGCATAGTGCTGACCATCTATTGCCTCAAATGTACAATGAGCTAAGAAATTTCTCTTGGCATCCCTTATATGTCGTTCTGGATCATTCACTGAACTCTGTCCTTCTTGAAGTGGGGGAACTTGTTTTCCGAGGAACTTAGTGAATTGCATCTCAAAATCTATAGGCTGAGAGAAATTGATGGATTGACTATAATCTCCCATGACTGGCCAAAATGTTCTTGGACGGAGTACCAAATTAGAAACAACTGGTTTTTTTCCATCAATCAAAGCCTGAAAAATCTTTTCAGCATAGGCTGTATCTAAGGTCCTGCAGTTGGTGAAGACACTTGCTTTGACCACTGTTTATGCATGTATAACTTGAGTCTTCTGGCCCCATATATATCCTAGATCCTCATCTATCACAGCCTCATTCAAGCGAAGATTTAGGTTCTTCATTGATAACATTTTTGCTTCTAGATCAGACTCCATGTCAAGACCCTCCGCATCCTCTTCATGTTCTTCCTCTTCTCTTCTTTGCCCTTTCTTTGTATATGAATGACCTCTTTTTCCAGTTATAGGACTTGGAACTGTAGCTCGTGAAGTACTTGCCTTTTCCATTTGACGTCGAGGTTTATTTTTTAGGGGCTCAATGTGAACTGCTTTAGATCGCCCTACTTCTTCTTCTATTGCCTCAACTTCAGGTATACTTAAGGGCTTCACTTGTTCTGTTATTCCATCAACTTCATGAGTTACACCATCTAAGTGAGTAATACCATGAACAAGAGATGTGTGTGCATGTGTCTTATCTGATGCATGTCGTGTCTCACTCAATTCAATTTCTGTCTGAGATGCATGTGCATGTCCGGTCTCCACCAATTCAATTCCTGTCTCAGATGTAGATCCCTTGTAAGCATCCACGTGTACAAGACCCTCATCCATTGCTACAATGTGTTCTATCTCATCCACTCCACTTCCTCTCTCATTTGTATTACCATGAACCAGGTCTACATGGCGTGTCTCATCACTTCCTTTCTCATGTGTGGATTCTTGCACCTTAGGTCCCTCCAATGAAGTTGAACCTTGTTGGATGACACCTTGAAAGTATTCAAGGATAATCTTTGACTGCATTTTTCTTGCTTCCTCAATGGGAAATTCCTCCCACACATGTTGAAGGATCTCCAATGCAGGAACCAATTCAGGAAATCTAGGTGCTTTTGGCGGCGGCATCACAAAGTGCATTGCATCTTTCTTAGAAAGAAGAAACAATCTGTTGCTCATTCTTGACTTTGTGTAAATCATCATTGTACTGCTGTCTTTTTCAATTTTTATTCCTACTAAGGTGCCCCCTTGAATCAAATTGCTCTTTGAGAAAGATACATTTGATGCCCACTCATCTTTCTCCAACTCTCTCTTTGTCATCACTAGAATGAGATTTCCTTTACTTAAGACCAAGAACCATGCTTTCTTTGTTGTGTCAACAACTGTCCAGTTTGTGAAGTCCTTTGGGGCATAAATTCTTCCATTGTATTTTAGTGTCATACCATTGACAAATGCTGTAGCCTCAAGATCCATCCTGTATTCAAGCACAACACAAATTTTAAGTACTTTGACAAACTACAATTACTTTGAAAAATCAAAAGTACAATGAGTCCCATTAATACACCTCAAGTTTTTATTCTTCCCAATCATATAAGTATCAATTTCATGCTTTGGGAATAGCCTAAAAGGCTTTACAAGGCTTAGAGCATAAATGCTTTGGGAATAGCCTTAAAGGGCTTTACAAGGCTTAGAGCATAAATGTGAAAAAAAATAAGGATTTACAATGATCTCTGAATACAAATTTGAAGTCTGTCATATATAAGTGCAAAATGCTCTGTCAACTCCCGCAACTGATATAAGTGTAAAATGCTGTGTCAACTTCCACAAATGTAATCTGTCATGTCCACTATTACAACTTTCAATCATCTTGAAAGTTTAAAAACCTTAATCGTTGCTTAAATGGTAGGGTTGTTGTGACTGTGAAACCGAATGTGAACGAATGGACTGACTCCGATTAGGAACTAGTCGGGAAATTTTGAGCATGGCTTTGATTGGTGGTCTTTTTGGAGTTCTCTCCTCTAAGGACAAACTAATCTATGCTAATCTAGACTACACCAACCGTCGAAGCAAAGAAAAGCAAGAAATAATTTCTTTTCCATTGTTCTTTTTAATATCCTTAGGTTGCGAATTAAAAGCAAAAAATAATCTATTTTCCATTATTCTTTTTAATACACTAAGGTTGTGAGTTTAAAAAAGATAAAATTTATATTTTATCTTTTTTAAACTCACACCCCTTTCTCTCTCTCTCCCCCCCTTCTCTCCCCCCCCTTCTCTCTCGCTGCCGCCCCCATCCTCCCACCCCACCTTCCCCATTCTCACTCCCACGCCCACGTCCATTCTTTCACCTTCCCCATTCCCACTCCCTCTCCCTCTCCCACTCCCATCCTCCCACCCCTTTCTCTCTCTCTCCCCCCCCATTCTCTCTCGCTGCCACGGCAGCGGCCCCCCCCCTTCTCTCTCTCTCCCTTCCCCTTCTCATTTTAAAAAAGATAAAATTTATATTTTCAAAAACTAATTTACTTACAAGTCATAAGAATTGAACATTCACATTAATAAGAAGTTAAAATCGTAATAAATTTGAATTTAAATAATAAAAATTATAAAGTAGTTTAACTTAAAGTTTATGAAAAAATAACGTAAAATAAAGAAAACAAGACTTAAAATTAAAAATTTAATATTTACCTACATTCACATTAATAAGAAGTTAAAATCTTAATAAATTTGAATTTAAATAATAAAAACTATAAAGTAGTTTAACTTAAAGTTTATGAAAAAATAACGTAAAATAAAGAAAACAAGACTTAAAATTAAAAATTTAATATTTACCTAGAAGAATATATTAATTCTCCCTAAAAAGAAATAAATTAAAGCAATAATAACGAATGTAAGTTAAACTACTTTTAAAATTTTAATTTAAAATGTAATAAAATTAAAATTATACTTTTTATATTCCAAAACAAAATGCATTATAGTCTAAATTAAACTAGTAAATTGAAAATGAAAGTGAAACTCATTTTAAATTCAAAAACAAAGAAAATTTTAAAATTCAAGTTTCTACAAGTTTTGCTTTTAGCATACATTTGTCTTTTCACATCCACGCGTTTGTCTTTTGAAACACAAGGTTGTCTTTTATCACACTTTTCAAGTTTCCACGCGTTTGTCTTTTGAAACACAAGGTTGTCTTTTATCACAATTTTCAAGTTTTCACACGTTTATCTTTTCAAACACAAGGATTCATAGATTAAAAAAAGGCGGGAAATTTGAAATTCTAGTTTCCACACGTTTCTCTTTTCAAACACCAAGGTTTATAGTTTTGTTTGTTTAAGTTTCGACTAAATCACACACCAATCTCCTCTAATATGCCTCATTGATCGTAGCTCCCAAATTCTTCCATCAAAACATCTCTCCTTTATCTCTTCTTGATCGTCGCCCACTCATTTTTTCTCCTCATTGGTAAGATTTTCTATCTCGATCGTACTTTCTCTTGTGCCCTTCCTCTCTAAATTTTCATCAAACACCAAGGTTTATAGTTTTGTTTGTTTAAGTTTCGACTAAATCACACACCAATCTCCTCTCATATGCCTCATTGATCGTAGCTCCTTTATCTTTTCTCGATCGTCGCCCACTCATTTCTCCTCTTCATTGGTAAGATTTTCTATCTCGTTCGTACTTTCTCATGTCCTCCCTCTCTAAATTTTCATCTCTCGTCCATCTCTCTCACTCTTCTCTCTCTCTCTTTCCTCTCCGCTCTAGTCTACGTTTCCTCTCATCTTAGTCTACTCTCTCCCCTCCTCTTCATTTCCCCTCTCTCTCTCTCTCTCCCTTTCTCCTCACCTTTTCCCTCTCTCTCACTTGCGCTCCCCACTCTCTCTCTCACTTGCCGCGGCCTCCCCCCTCTCTCTCTCTCCCCTCCCTCTCTCTCTCTCCCCCCCTCTCTCCCTCTCGCTGCCGCGGCAGCGGCCTCCCCCCCTCTCTCTCTCTCTCCCCCCCTCTCTCTCTCTCTCTCTCTCCCCCCCTCCCTCTCTTTCGTTGCCGCGGCAGCGGCCCCCCCCTCTCTCTCTCTCTCTCCCCCCTCTCTCTCGCTGCGCCTCCCCCTCTTCTCTCTCTCCCCCCCCTCTTCTCTCTCTCCCCCCCACCTCCTGCGGTAGCGGCCTTCCCCCCTGTCTCTCTCTCCCCCCCTCCTCTCTCGCTGCCGCGACAGCGGCCCCCCTACTCTCTCTCTCTCCCTCCCCCTCTCTCTCGCTCTCGCATCCCCCCTTCTCTCTCTCCCCCCCGCTCCTCTCTCGATGCCGCGACAGCGGCCCCCCCCTCTCTCTCTCCCCTCCCCTCCCCTCCCTCTCCCCCCTCTCTCTCTCTCCCCCCCTCTCTCCTCGCTGCCCCCCCTTATCTCTCTCCCCCCCCTCCTCTCTCGTTGCCGTGGCAGTGGCCCCCCCTCTCTTCCCTCTCCCCCCCCGGCGGCCCCCCCTTCCTCTCTCTCTCTCCCTCCCCCTCTCTCTCGCTCTCGCATCCCCCCCTTCTCTCTCTCCCCTTCTCTCTCGCTGCCGTGGCAGCGGCCCCCCCTCTCTCTCTCCCCTCCCTCCCCTCCCTCTCCCCCCCTCTCTCTCGCTGCCCCCCCTTATCTCTCTCCCCCCCCTCCTCTCTCGCTGCCGCGGCAGCGGCCCCCCCCTCTCTCTTCCCTCTCCCCCCCCCCTTCCCTCTCCCCCCCTCCCCTCTCTCGCTGCCGCGGCAGCGGCTCCCCCCTCTCTCTCTCCCCTCCCCTCCCCTCCCTCTCCCCCCTCTCTCTCTCTCCCTCCCCTCTCTCTCGCTACCCCCCCTTCTCTCTCTCCCCCCTCCCTCTCTCGCTGCCGCGGTAGCGGCAGCGGCTCCCCCCTCTCTCTTCCCTCCCCTCCCCTCCCTCTCCCCCCTCTCTCTCTCTACCTCCCTCTCTCTCGCTGCCCCCCTTCTTTCTCTCCCCCCCCTCCCTCTCTCGCTGTCGCGGCAGCGGCAGCGGCCCCCCCTCTCTCTCTCTCCCTCCCCTCTCTCTCGCTACCCCCACCCCCCCCTTCCCTCTCCCCCCGCTCCCCCTCTCTCGCTGCCGTGGTAGCAGCAGCGGCCCCCCTTCTCTCTCTCCCCCTCCCCTCTGTCTCGCTGCCCCCGCTCCCCCCCTTCCCTCTCCCCCCCTCCCCCTCTCTCGCTGCCGCGGCTCCCCCCTCTCTCTCTCCCCTCCCCTCCCCTCCCTCTCCCCCTCTCTCTCGCCACCCCCCTTCTCTCTCT
Source organism: Dipteris shenzhenensis (assembly GCF_047967505.1). NCBI lineage: Eukaryota > Viridiplantae > Streptophyta > Polypodiopsida > Gleicheniales > Dipteridaceae > Dipteris > Dipteris shenzhenensis. The sequence continues at coordinate 31,221,031 of NC_141607.1, read as the reverse complement.
CCCCCCCTCCCTCTCTCGCTGCCGCGGCCATGACAGCGGCCCCCCCTCTCTCTCTCTCTCCCTCCCCTCTCTCTCGCTGCCCCCGCCCCCCCTTCCCTCTCCCCCCCCTCCCCCTCTCTCGCTGTCGTGGCAGCGGCAACGGCCCCCCCTTCTCTCTCTCCCCCTCCCCTCTCTCTCGCTGCCCCCGCCCCCCCCCTTCCCTCTCCCCCCCCCTCCCCCTCTCTCGCTGCCTCGGCTCCCCCCTCTCTCTCTCCCCTCCCCTCCCCTCCCTCTCCCCCCTCCTCTCTCGCCGCCCCCCCTTCTCTCTCTCCCCCCTCCCTCTCTCGTTTCCGCGGCAGCGGCAGCGGCCCCCCTCTCTCTCTCTCCCTCCCCTCTCTCTCGCGGGCCCCCCTTCTCTCTCTCCCCCTCCCTCCTCTCTCGCTGCCGCAGCAGCGGCCCCCTCCCTCTCTGTCTCTCCCTCCCCTCTCTCTCGTGCCCCCCCTCTCTCTCTCCCCCCCTCCCCGTTCCTCTCTCGCTGCCGCGGCAGCCCCCCCCTCCTCTCTCTCCCCCCCTCCCCTCCTCCCTCTCCCTCCCTCTCTCCGCTGCCGTGACAGCCCTCCCCTCCCTCTCCCCTCCCCTCTCTCTCCCCTCCCTCCCCTCCCTCCCCCCCTCTCCGCTGTCGCGGCAGCGGCCTCCCCCTCCCCTCTCTCTCTCCCCCCCCTCGCGCTTTCCCCCCTCTCTCCCCTCTCTTCGCCCCCTCCCCCTTCTCTCCCCCCTCCCTTTCTCTCCCCTCTCTTTCCCCCCCCTTCTCTCCTCTCTCTCCCTCTCTCTTTCTCTCTCTCTTTTGCTGCCGAGGCAACAAGACTCTCTCTCTTATATTCTCTCTCTAAAAATCTTTCCTTCACTTTTCTCTCTCTATAATAAAATTTCAAAGAATACAAATTTTAAAAAAAGTACCTGGAAAAAAGTTGAAATCGATGCTTGTGCTTGCTTGTGCTTGCTTTTGCTCTTCCTCCTCTTTTTGCTTCTCCTCTTGCTCTTCCTTGTTGAAATGAGAGAAACAATGAGAGAAGGAGAGTATATATAAGAAAAGCTAGGGTTTTAAGTGCTTCTCTCTCATTGGTCCTTCTATAACATTATCTCCTCTCCCATTGGCCTCTCTATTAGATTATCTTCTCTCTCTCTCCCACCCACTCCCATCCTCCCACCCCATTCCCACTCCACTCCCACCCCCATCCTCCCACCCCACCTCCCCCATTCTCACTCCCACGCCCACGCCCATTCTTTCACCTTCCCCATTCCCACTCCCTCTCCCACTCCCATCCCTCCACCCCACCCCTCCCACTCCCACCCTCACCCCACCCCCACCTCCCCCACTCCCACTCCCATTCTCCCACCCACTCCCATCCTCCCACCTACACCTCTCACTCCCACTCCCATCCTCCCACCCCCACCCCTCCCCCCCCATTCCCACTCCCACTCCCATTCTCCCACCCTTATCCTCCCACCCTCACCCCTCCCACTCCCATCCTCCCACTCCCTCTCCCACTCCCACTCCCACTCCCATTTTCCACCCCCCCACCTCCCCTATTCCCACTCCCACTCCCATTTTCCCACCCCCCCCACCTCCCCCACTCCCACTCCCTCCCCCATCCTCCCCACCCCACCCTCCCACTTCCACCCCCACCTCCCCCATTCCCACTCCCATCCTCCCACCTCCACCCCTCCCACTTCCACCCCCACCCCCCCCATTCCCACTCCCTTTCCCACTCCCATCCTCCCCACTCCCACTCCCCACCCCTCCCACTCCCACTCCCCATCCTCTCACCCTCACCCCACCCCCACCTCCCCCATTCCCACTCCCTCTCCCACTCCCACTCCCATTCTCCCACCCCCACCCCCACCTCCCCCATTCCCACTCCCTCTCCCACTCCCACTCCCATTCTCCCACCCCCACCCCCACCCCCACCCCCACCACCTCCCCCCATTCCCACTCCCTCTCCCACTCCCACTCCCATCCTCCCACCCCCACCCCCACCGCCCCCATTCCCACTCCCTCTCCCACTCTCCCTTTCTCCCACTACCACCCTCCCACACTCCCTTTCTCCACTTTCCCACTCTCCCTTTCTCCCACTACCACCCTCCCAACTATCAATTCCACTATTACTTATGAATTCTAATTAAAAACTATTACTTAAATAAATGATATTACTTGAAAACACTCATAGGATTTAAGGTTTAGGATTTCGTGGTTTGGGTTTAGGATTTGGGGTTTGGTGAGTTAGGGTTTAGGGTTTAGGGTTTAGGGTTTTAGGGTTTAGGGTTCAAGGTTTGAGGGTTAGGTTTGGGGGGTAGGGTTTAGAGTTTAGTGGTTTAGGGTTTTAGGGTTTGGGGGTTAGGGTTTAGGATTTAGGGTTTAGGTTTAGGATTTAGGGTTTAGGGTTTAGGGTTTGGGGGTTAGCGTTTAGGGTTTAGGATTTGGGGGTTAGGGTTTAGGGTTTTGGGAGTTAGAGTTTAAGGTTTAGGGTTTACGGTTTGGGGTTTAGGGTTTGGGGTTTAGGGTTTAGAGTTTGGGAGTTAGGGTTTTAGGGTTTAGGGTTTAGGGTTTAGGGTTTGGGAGTTAGGGGTTTAGGGTTTACGGTTTAGGGTTTAGGGTTTAGGAGTTAGGGTTTAGGGTTTAGGGTTTAGGTTTTTAGGGTTTAGGATTTGGGGGTTAGGGTTTAGGGTTTGGGAGTTAGAGTTTAAGGTTTAGGGTTTAGGGTTTAGGGTTTAGGGTTTAGGGTATAGGGTTTAGGGTTTGGGAGTTCGGGTTTAGGGTTTAGGATTTAGGGTTTAGGAGTTAGGGTTTAGGGTCTGGGGGTTAGGGTTTAGTGTTTGGGGTTTGGGGGTTAGGGTTAAGGTTTTAGGGTTTAGGGTTTAGGAGTTAGGGTTTAGAGTTTAGGGTTTGGGGGTTAGGGTTAAGGGTTTAGGGTTTAGGGTTTAGGAGTTAGGGTTTAGGGTTTAGGGTTTAGGGTTTGGGAGTTAGGGTTTAGGGTTTGAGGTTTGGGAGTTAGGGTTTAGGGTTTAGGGTTTGAGGGTTAGGGTTAAGGGTTTAGGGTTTAGGGTTTGAGAGTTAGGGTTTAGGGTTTAGGAGTTAGGGTTTAGGGTTTGGGGTTTTAGGGTATAGGGTTTGGGAGTTAGGGTTTGGGGTTTGGGGGTTAGGGTTTAGGGTTTAGGGTTTGGGGGTTAGGGTTTAGGGTTTAGGGTTTGGGAGTTAGGGGTTTAGGGGTTGTTTTGGTTTAGGGTTTAGGGTTTAGGGTTTAGGGTTGTTATTGGTTTACGGTTGTTATTGGTTAGTGTCTAATTAAATTTTCAAACACGTTCTGGATTTTTAATCATTAATAAAGTAGATTATGAGAAGAGACTAATGTTCTTTATAATGGTTGCTACAGCTTGTTTGCAAAGGAAACTCACAAAGGAGATGGCTACAAAATTTATTCCCGGGGATAGAGGTGATTTTATGTTGCAAAAGAGAAGTAGTTGCATTTGCTAGAATCCATGAAAGTGATCCAAATTCTATTTGTCACTTTAGAAGACTTGGCGAAGATAAGGTGGCGGTTATCGTATCAAGGATTCTTAGTGCGCATGTTGAGCTAAAGCATAAGTGTGGGGATATGGAAATCCTTGGAGATGTTATGCCCTATAATACTTCCAACAAAGCATTTATTGCATGGGACAGAGATGAGACTTATCCAACACATGTCATTAGGAATACAAAGTGCATATCTTTGGATTTTAGAGTGGGAGATATTTTACAAATGTTATCATTTGCAAATAAGTATGTAGCAGAAGGTCAAGTCTTGGGATTTGAACAAGTTGAACACTCGACATATGCGCAGATGAGAATTTAAAAAGTTACTGATGATGGTATGGATGATAACTCAATGTCATTGGATGGTCCCTACTATGAGGTAGGTAAGGATTTGAGATGGAGCATGCAATTTTTAAAGATTGGAAAGACTCGGCATGTGGTTTTTAATGATAAACATAATGTATACTACAACATCAAAGAATTGAAAGACTATGCCAATGTACCAAGCTCTATTCCTTCAGAGATGGATGATTCCAATGCACTCAACTATAGCACTGACGTCTTATCAGAAGTCAATGAGCTCATTGGTACCGAGAAAGAAAAATATTTCACAAGTGATGCCTTATCCGGGGTGTGGATGAGTTCATGCACATTGAGAACTTGGGCAAAGATGTCAAAAGTGTTATATTTTCAAGCATGGATGGCTTCATGGATACTGATAAAGTTCTTGGAGTCAAAGCAGGTAACTATGGAATTATGGAAATCATGCACGATAGTATAATGAGTGATGTTCTCTCTGGAGTAGAGGAGTTTCAAGACTATGGAGTTATGAAATCCATAGAAAGTGCATCAATGAGCGATGTTCTCTCAGGAATAGATGAGTTTGAAGATCATTCTAGACACTCTATCACCACTGACTATGGAGTTATGAAATCCATAGAAAGTGCATCAATGAGTGATGTTCTCTCAGGAATAGATGAGTTTGAAGATCATTCAAGACACTCTAATGCCATTGTGACAAGTGGTTCTACGATTGTATCAAAAGTAGAGATGAGATCAACAAAGGACTATTCGGTGTTTGACTTTGATTGTGAACTTGTAAATGTTACAAATGGTTTGACGAATGTATCAAAAGCAAGGATGACATCAACAAAGAAATATTCAGTATTTGATTGTCAGAGTGATAAGATCAAGGATGCAACATCTCATGAAAACAACGTGACAAATAAATCTTACAAGGAGAACTACACAAATCCAAATAAGAATGTACAGAAGGTCCCAAAACGGACATACAGATGCATGAAAAGACAACGAGTGCAGGCAGATCCAGAAAAGCAACCAAAGAGAATAAGAGTAATGAATGAAGATGTTATGCTAAAAGCAATGCGATCTACATGCTGTAAGCATACATGTATGCGATCCATTAACTTACATGACATCAAGGGTTGTAGAGAACATGTCTGGCAAAGGAAAGGAAGCAGAAGAAATGAATACCTACTCACGAGATTGTCTTGCTTTCTTGTAAATGATAAGAGAAGGTGAAGTTCAGGACATCAAATAAGGCCTCTTATAAATGGAAAAAGTATATGCAATAATGCATATCGCATTATTACAGGATTATCACATGGCACATATTGGAATTTGGCTAATAAAGCAAAGTATGGAGTTAAATTTAACATTCATGGAAACATAGGAAGGCCCAAAACAAGAGCCTCAACGGTTGTGGCAACAGCAATTTTGAAAGATTACATTTATGAAAATGCTTTACCGCAACCCCACCTATCAGAAATGCATCTTCCGATAGGTTTGACAAAAAAAGAAGTATTTAACTCTATTGGAGAAACACAGAGGCAAAGAGGGCATGCACTGGCATCTTTTCATACTTTGTATACTCTTTGGAAAAAAAGCTTTGGACATGTTAAAATCCCAAAGAGGCAAAAAATGTCAAAGTGCAACGACTGTGATGATCTAAAGCGAGCACTTGAGAGTGCAACATCTCCAGAACAAAAAGAAGCTTACAAAAGAAAGAGAGAATTTCATCATGGACTTGTTCGACATTCTAGAATAAAATATGCATTTTGGAAGGAGCAAGCTATTTCTCACCCAAATGAGTACATGTGCATTATTGTAGATGGTATGGATCAAAATACAACAACATTACCTCGATTCGTTAACACTCCACCTAAGCTACAAGGCAAATACTTTTTAAAGACACATCTATGTGGAGTGTTAGTGCACGGATTTAAGTTTTTTGCAGACATATGGATTGATTCCTTGCATCTACACGATAGCAATCAAGTTGTAACATCCGTTATGAAGGCAATTCACAATGTACATGCAGAAAAAGGTCGCCTACTAGCAACTTTGAGAATACAAGCAGACAATTGCGGACGAGAGAATAAGAATGTACTCTTCTTTGCATTTTGCTCAATGCTAATCATAGAATCTTCAATGAGATTAAAGTTGGGTTTTTGTTGGTTGGGCACACACATGAGGATATCGATCAGGTATTTAGCACAGTTTCAAGAGAACTAAAGCACAAGGACATGGAGACAATGGATGACTTGATAAGAAAATGTGGGAGGCAAGTTGGTGGCCGTAAGAAAGGAACAATATGCTCAATGGTTGAGAGGATGTATGATTGGAAGAGCTTTATTCTACCTTTCATACAAAAAGGTGGTGATGCCCTGATTGGTCATAGCGCTCCACACTATTTTCTATTTTTCTTAAAGGATGAAAAATGAGTGATGCAATGGCAACACTATTCTCTTGATACAAAATGGGAACCTGAAGAACCTTACTCTCTCTTAACTTCAATCCCGAGCAAAGAAATGCATCCAACATGGGCTCCTATAAAAGAATTCAGCGAGAAATCCAAAGGTAAAATAGAAGGCTTAAAAGCTTTTATTGCATACAAAGAGGAAATGCTCTGGAGATTTCCTGATTGGAAGCCCTCTTCGAAGGAACACACTACTGTTGTAATTAGCAAGACCTACCAATTGATAAAGGACCTTGCAAAAATGCGAGAAGATGATATTAAGGCAGAACGGCCTTTATTTTTGCCAAATGTTGGTAATGACTTGCGTCCAGCATGTGGTCTCTTTGAAAATGAGTTTGAATCGTTGCTCCCATGTCCATATTGTGGACCCAAGAAGAGAGAGTTTATGCCACAAATAGACATAGATTTCCATTGTTTTGTTGCAGTTCGACCATCGGATGATGAACATGAGAACGTGAAGTTTTGGGTTGCGAAAGTAGTTGACGTGAGCATGGATGACCGGGGGAGAGCTAAAACATTTACAGCGGTATGGTATGAGCCAAGGGGCAGGAAGGAGAACCAAGATAACAGTACATTGTATAGTAGTTGTTTGAAAAAGGAATGGGTCCCAAACCATGAAGCAATTTCAAGACTTTCCACAGAGACAGTCATAGTATCCTGGAAATCAAGGTCAAAGAAAACAAAGAAGCACATGGGGTATGATGTAGAAGACAAAATAAAATTACCGCAACCAATTATTACGCACATTACAGAGTTCACAAAGATGCTCGCCCGGGAGGAAGTAGAAGGAGATAGCGCAAATGAAGAATGCCCATGATAACACCATTCAAATATCGAGAAAGAGTGAAGGTGGTGGTGGTTGTCAGATGAGAGTGAATGAAGATGGCACCCAAGCGACAAGTGACGACAGAAAGGACATTCTGAACAAGCAAATGTTTGGATCGCTCATTTCTGTGATCATGATAGAAAAGGACATTCAAACAAGCAAATGTTTGGATCGCCCATTTGTACTAAACTCATTGTAAAGGAAAAATTAAATTATTGAAAAGGCCACAGGAGATCCTTTGTACAAAGACTCATCCAGAGCAATATTTGTTGTAAAACTTATGACATGATAATGTAAAATTGCAAGCATAGCTATTGCTATTTTTTGGAGTACAAAAGAGGCTTCCATCATGTCTCATGTGTATATAAACCTTTTAATTTCTTGAATATTCAAGAGTGTTATAGTTTTGTGCATTGAAAGTAAAAAGAGTCTTACAGGTCTCTTATGTATACATTTTTAAAATGTTGTGAATCCTCAATAGCATGGTTTTTCATGGATTTAAACTAATAACTCGGATTTTTTGTTTTAAGAATATGATTCTTATAAACAAGAAAATATAAATTTAGGATTTAATAGTAGTTTTTGCATTATTTGTACAACATTGTAGAGAGATATTTTGAAATGTCTTATGTGAAAATGATAGTGCCAGAAAGTAAACTTTTGATTCTTGAATGACAGTTTCATAAAGTAAACTTTTCAGTTGGGAAAGATTTTAAGGAATAGTCCAAAAGTAGACATATGAGTCCAAAATTAATGAAATAAGTGTTCCAAGCCTTCTGTTTAGCTGACGGTAAAGTTGATGCCATCTGCCTCACAACGTTATGATCAATTTTACATTGGCTTATTGGAATATTTTTTTCTCCCAATAAATATTCAATTGCACTCTTTACTGCATCACGCTTGACCTGTTGGATGATGCAATCTTCCATGCAATGATCTTTATCCTTTTTGCCAAAAAACCATTCTTTGGACATTAATTTCTCTGCAGCAAGACTTGTGTATTTGTTTGGTAAGTTTCTTAAAGGCCTCCACATCCGAGCTGTCATCTCTTTTTTCTCAATCTTCTTTGCCTTCTCTTTAATCAATGATGGAGCCTCATATGTGACATCTCCTTTCTCACATGCAAGACACACGTCTTTGATCTGATGAAAAACTTCATCACTATGGAAAAAGTATGCTTGTGTAGTCTTGATACCTATCCCTTACTGTCTTAAAGCTTGTAATCACCTCTGCTCTTTCCTACTTTCCCCCTTGGTACAATGGCACTCAAGCATGTGTAGAAGTCAACAAGATTATCCGCTTCCACTTTAGTTGCAGTTCTTTTGAGAGTGGTCAAAGGAGAATTAAAGTTTTCCATATGGTCCTAGCTTTGAGCAACATCTCTGAAGTGGAGGTGATTTTTCGTAGTGCATAAATGTCATGATTAAGTCTTTCCAACTCAATCAAATATTTTTTCTCGTTCTTGAAGATACAAATGCATGCAGAATAGTAGTGAAATTGAGGGCACACTCGCGAAGGTTTGATAAGTAATTTCTCCTTTCCTTGTATACATCTCTAGAGTGCTCATTACAAGGCATAGGCATAGTGCTGACCATCTATTGCCTCAAATGTACAATGAGCTAAGAAATTTCTCTTAGCATCCCTTATATGTCGTTCTGGATCATTCACTGAACTCTGTCCTTCTTGAAGTGAGGGAACTTGTTTTCCGAGGAACTTAGTGAATTGCATCTCAAAATCTATAGGCTGAGAGAAATTGATGGATTGACTATAATCTCCCATGACTGGCCAAAATGTTCTTGGATGGAGTACCAAATTAGAAACAACTGGTTTTTTTCCATCAATCAAAGCCTGAAAAATCTTTTCAGCATAGGCTGTATCCAAGGTCCTGCTGTTGGTGAAGACACTTGCTTTGACCACTGTTGAAGCATGTATAACTTGAGTCTTCTGGCCCCCATATATATCCTGGATCCTCATCTGTCACAGCCTCATTCAAGCGAAGATTTAGGTTCTTCATTGATAACATTTCTGCTTCTAGATCTGACTCCATTTCAAGACCCTCCGCATCCTCTTCATGTTCTTCCTCTTCTCTTCTTTGCCCTTTTCTTTGTATATGAATGACCTCTTTTTCCAGTTATAGGACTTGGAACTGTAGCTCGTGAAGTACTTGCCTTTTGCATTTGACGTCGAGGTTTATTTTTTAGGGGCTCAATGTGAACTGCTTTAGATCGCCCTACTTCTTCTTCTATTGCCTCAACTTTAGGTATACTTAAGGGCTTCACTTGTTCTGTTATTCCATCAACTTCATGAGTTACACCATCTAAGATCTAAGTGAGTAATACCATGAACAAGAGATGTGTGTGCATGTCCTATCTTATCTGATGCATGTCGTGTCTCACTCAATTAAATTTTTGTCTGAGATGCATGTGCATGTCCGGTCTCCGCCAATTCAATTCCTGTCTCAGATGTAGATCCCTTGTAAGCATCCACGTGTACAAGACCCTCATCCATTGCTACAATGTGTTCTGTCTCATCCACTCCCACTTCCTCTCTCATTTGTATTACCATGAACCAGGTCTACATGGTCTGTCTCATCACTTCCTTTCTCATGTGTGGATTCTTGCACCTTAGGTCCCTCCAATGAAGTTGAACCTTGTTCGATGACACCCTGAAAGTATTCAAGGATAATCTTTGACTGCATTTTTCTTGCTTCCTCAATGGGAAATTCCTCCCACACATGTTGAAGAATCTCCAATGTAGGAACCAATTCAGGAAATCTGGGTGCTTTTGGCGGCGGCATCACAAAGTGCATTGCATCTTTCTTAGAAAGAAGAAACGATCTGTTGCTCATTCTTGACTGTTGACTCTGTGCCAACATGAAATTATGAAGAAAGAGAAGGTGTTACAAAGTTGTGATACAACTTTGTGTTACAACTTTGTGATACAACTTTGTGATACAACTTTGTGTTACAACTTTGTGTTACATTGACTTTGTGTAAATCATCATTGTACTGCTGTCTTTTTCAAATTTTTATTCCTACTAAGGTGCCCCCTTGAATCAAATTGCTCTTTGAGAAAGATACATTTGATGCCCACTCATCTTTCTCCAACTCTCTCTTTGTCATCACTAGAATGAGATTTCCTTTACTTAAGACCAAGAACCATGCTTTCTTTGTTGTGTCAACAACTGTCCAGTTTGTGAAGTCCTTTGGGGCATAAATTCTTCCATTGTATTTCAGTGTCATACCATTGACAAATGCTGTAGCCTCAAGATCCATCCTGTATTCAAGCACAACACAAATTTTAGGTACTTTGACAAACTACAATTACTTTGAAAAATCAAAAGTACAATGAGTCCCATTAATACACCTCAAGTTTTTATTCTTCCCAATCATATGAGTATCAATTTCATGCTTTGCGAATAGCCTAAAAGGCTTTACAAGGCTTAGAGCATAAATGTGAAAAAAAATAAGGATTTACAATGATCTCTAAATACAAATTTGAAGTCTATCATATATAAGTGCAAAATGATCTGTCAACTCCTGCAACTGATATAAGTGTAAAATGCTTTGTCAACTTCCACAACTGTAATCTGTCATGTCCACTGATACAACTTTCAATCATCTTGAAAGTTTAAAAACCTTAATCGTTGCTTAAATGGTAGGGTTGTTGTGACTGTGAAACCGAATGTGAACGAATGGACTGACTCCGATTAGGAACTAGTCAGAAAATTTTGAGCATGGCTTTGATTGGTTTTTTTTGGAGTTCTCCCCTCTAAGGGACAAACTAATCTATGCTAATCTAGACTACACCAACCGTCGAAGCAAAGAAAAGCAAGAAATAATTTCTTTTCCATTGTTCTTTTTAATATCCTTAGGTTGCGAATTAAAAGCAAAAAATAATCTATTTTCCATTATTCTTTTTAATACACTAAGGTTGTGGGTTTAAAAAAGATAAATTTATATTTTCAAAAACTAATTTACTTACAACTCATAAGAATTGAACATTCACATTAATAAGAAGTTAAAATCTTAATAAATTTGAATTTAAATAATAAAAACTATAAAGTAATTTAACTTAAAGTTTATGAAAAAATAACGTAAAATAAAGAAAATAAGACTTAAAATTAAAATTTTAATATTTTCCTAGAAGAATATATTAATTCTCCCAAAAAAGAAATAAATTAAAGTAATAATAACGAATGTAAGTTAAACTACTTTTAAAATTTTAATTTAAAATGTAATAAAATTAAAATTATACTTTCTATATTCCAAAACAAAATGCATTTATAGTCTAAATTAAAACTAGTAAATTGAAAATGAAAGTGAAACTCATTTTAAATTCAAAAACAAAGAAAAATTTAAAATTCAAGTTTCTACAAGTTTTTCCTTTTCGCATACATTTGTCTTTTCACACTTTTCAAGTTTCCACGCGTTTGTCTTTTCAAACACAAGGTTGTCTTTTATCACAATTTTCAAGTTTTCACACGTTTATCTTTTCAAACACAAGGATTCATAGTTTAAAAAAAAGGCGGGAAATTTGAAATTCTAGTTTCCACACGTTTCTCTTTTCAAACACCAAGGTTTATAGTTTTGTTTGTTTAAGTTTCGACTAAATCACACACCAATCTCCTCTAATATGCCTCATTGATCGTAGCTCCCAAATTCTTCCATCAAAACATCTCTCCTTTATCTCTTCTTGATCGTCGCCCACTCATTTTTCCTCCTCATTGGTAAGATTTTCTATCTCGATTCTCTTGTGCCCTTCCTCTCTAAATTTTCATCAAACACCAAGGTTTATAGTTTTGTTTGTTTAAGTTTCGACTAAATCACACACCAATCTCCTCTCATATGCCTCATTGATCGTAGCTCCCAAATTCTTCCATCAAAACATCTCTCCTTTATCTCTTCTCGATCGTCGCCCACTCATTTCTCCTCTTCATTGGTAAGATTTTCTATCTCGATCGTACTTTCTCTTGTGTCCTCCCTCTCTAAATTTATCGTCCATCTCTCTCACTCTTCTCTCTCTCTCTTTCCTCTCCGCTCTAGTCTACGTTTCCTCTCATCTTAGTCTACTCTCTCCCCTCCTCTTCATTTCCTCTCTCTCTCTCTCTCTCTCTCTCTCTCTCCCACTCTCTCCTCACCTTTTCTCTCTCTCTCACTTGCACTCCCCACTCTCTCTCCCCACTCTCTCTCTCACTTGCCGCGGCCTCCCCCCTTTCTCTCTCCCCTCCCCTCTCTCTCGCGTACCGGCCTCCCCCCTCTCTCTCTCTCCCCCCTCTCTCCCTCTCGCTGCCGTGGCAACGGCCTCCCCCCCCCTCTCTCTCTCTCCCCCTCCCTCTCTTTCGCTGCCGTGGCAGTGGCCCCCCCCTCTCTCTCTCTCTCCCCCCTCTCTCTCGCTGCCGCGCCTCCCCCCCTTCTCTCTCTCTCCCCCGCTTCTCTCTCGCTGCCGCGGCAGCGGCCCCCCCCTCTCTCTCTCTCCCTCCCCCTCTCTCTCGCTGCTGCACCCCCCTTCTCTCTCTCCCCCCCTTCTCTCGCTGCCGCGACAGCGGCCCCCCCTCCCCTTCTCTCTCTGCCCCCCTCCTCTCCCCCCCTTCTCTCTCTCTCTCCCTCCCTTCTCTCTCACTACTGCGGTAGCGGCCCCCCCTTCTCTCTCTCCCTCCCACTCTCTCTCGCTACCGTGCCCCCCCCTCTCTCTCTCCCCCCCTCCTCTCTCGTTGGCGCGGCAGCGGCCCCCCTCTCTCTCTCCCCTCCCCTCCCCTCCCTCTCCCCCCCCTCCCTCTCCCCCCCTCTCTCCGCTGCCGCGGCAGCGGCCTCCCCCCCTCTCTCTCTCTCCTCCCCCCCTTTCTCTCCCCCCCTCCTCTCTCGCTGCTGTGGCAGCGGCCCCCCCTCCCTCCTCTCTCTCTCTCCCTCCCCCTCTCTCTCGCTGCCGCATCCTCCCCCTTCTCTCTCTCCCCCCCTCCTCTCTCGCTGCCGCAGCAGCGGCCCCCCCCTCTCTCTCTCCCCTCCCCTCCCCTCCCTCCCCCCCCTCTCTCTCTCCTCCTCCCCCCTTTCTCTCTCTCCCCCCCTCTCTCTCGCTGCCCCCCCTTCTCTCTCTCCCCCCCCTCCTCTCTCGCCGCGACAGCAGCCCCCCCTCTCTCTCTCTCTCCCTCCCCTCTCTCTCGCTGCCGCGCCCCCCCTTCTCTCTCTCCCCCCTCCTCTCTCGCTACCGTGGCAACGGCCCCCCCTCTCTCTCCCTCTCCCCCCCCTCCCTCTCCCCCCCTCTCTCCATTGCCGTGGTAGCGGCCTCCCCCCCCTCTCTCTCTCTCCCCCCCTCTCTCTCCCCCCCCTCTCTCTCGTGCCTGCTGCACCCCCCTTCTCTCTCTCCCCCCCTCTCCTCTCTCGCTGCCGCGGCAGCGGCCCCCCCTTCTCTCTCTCCCCCCCCTCCTCTCTCACTGCCGCGGCAGCTGCCCCCCCTCTCTCTCTCCCTCCCCCTCTCTCTCGCTGCTGCGCCCCTCCCCTTCTCTCTCCCCCCCTCCTCTCTCGCTGCCGCGACAGCGGCCCCCCCTCTCTCTCTCCCCTCCCTCCCCTCCCTCTTCCCTCACTCTCTCCGCTGCTGCGGCAGCGGCCTCCCCCCCCTCTCTCTCTCTCCTCCCCCCCTTTCTCTCGCTGCCCCCCCTTCTCTCTCTCCCCCCCCTCCTCCTCTCTCGCTGCCACGGTAGCGGCCCCCCCTCTCTCTCTCTCCCTCCCCCTCTCTCGCTGCCGTGCCCCCCTCCTCTCTCCCTCCCCCTCTCTCTCGCTGCCGCGCCCCCCTCTCTCTCTCCCCCCCTCCTCTTTCGCTGCTGCCTCTCTCTCTCCCCTTCCCTCCCCTCCCTCCCTCCCCCCCCCTCCCTCTCCCCCCCCCCTCTCCTCTCTCCCCCCCCTCTCTCTCACGCTGCCGCGGGCAGCGGCTTCCCCCCTCTCTCCCCTCTCTTCCCCCCCCTTCTCTCCCCCCCCTTTCTCTCTCCTCTCTTTCCCCCCCTTCTCTCCTCTCTCTCCCTCTCTCTTTCTCTCTCTCTCTTTTGCTGCCGAGGCAGCAAGACTCTCTCTCTTATAATCTCTCTCTAAAAGTCTTTCCTTCACTTTTCTCTCTCTAAGTTCTCTCTCTACAATAAAATTTCAAAGAATACAAATTTTAAAAAAAGTACCTGGAAAAAAGTTGAGATCTATGCTTGTGCTTGCTTGTGCTTGCTTTTGCTCTTCCTCCTCTTTTTTGCTTCTCCTCTTGCTCTTCCTTGTTGAAATGAGAGAAACAATGAGAGAAGGAGAGTATATATAAGAAAAGCTAGGGTTTTAAGTGCTTCTCTCTCATTGATCCTTCTATAACATTATCTCCTCTCCCATTGGCCTCTCTATTAGATTATCTTCTCTCTGTCTCCCACCCACTCCCACCCTCATTCCCACTCCCACCCCCATCCTCCCACCCAACCTCCCCCACGCCCACGCCCATTCTTTCACCTTTCCCATTCCCACCCCATCCTCCCACCCCACCCCTCCCACTCCCTCCCTCACCCCACCCCCACCTCCCCCATTCCCACTCCCACTCCCCCTCCCACTCCCATTCTCCCACCCACTCCCATCCTCCCACCTCCACCTCTCCACTCCCATCCTCCCACCCCCACCCCTCCCCCCCCCATTCCACTCCATTCCCACTCCCACTCCCATTCTCCCACCCTTATCCTCCCACCTCACCCCTCCCACTCCCATCCTCCCACTCCCTCTCCCACTCCCACTCCCATTTCCCACCCCCCCACCTCCCCCATTCCCACTCCCTCTCCCACTCCCACTCCCATTTTCCCACCCCCCCCCACCTCCCCTATTCCCACTCCCTCCCCCATCCTCCCACCCCACGCCTCCCACTTCACCCCCACCTCCCCTATTCCCACTCCCATCCTCCCACCTCACCCCTCCCACTTCCACCCCCACCTCCCCCATTCCCACTCCCTCTCCCACTCCCACTCCCCACCCCTCCCACTCCCACTCCCATCCTCCCACCCTCACCCACCCCCACCTCCCCCCATTCCCACTCCCTCTCCCACTCCCACTCCCATTCTCCCACCCCCACCCCCACCTCCCCCATTCCCACTCCCTCTCCCACTCCCACTCCCATCCTCCCAACCCCACCCCCACCCCCACCGCCCCCATTCCCACTCCCTCTCCCACTCTCCCTTTCTCCCACTACCACCCTCCCACACTCCCTTTCTCCACTTTCCCACTCTCCCTTTCTCCCACTACCACCCTCCCAACTATCAATTCCACTATTACTTATGAATTCTAATTAGAACTATTACTTAAATAAATGATATTACTTGAAAACACTCATAGGATTTAAGGTTTAGGATTTCGTGGTTTGGGTTTAGGATTTGGGGTTTGGTGAGTTAGGGTTTAGGGTTTAGGGTTTGTGAGTTAGGAATTAGGGTTTGTGAGTTAGGGTTAGGTTTTAGGGTTTGTGAGTTAGGGTTTAGGGTTTGGTGGTTTGGATTTAGGGTTTGGGGGGTAGGGTTTAGGGTTTAGGGTTTAAGATTTGGGAGTTAGGGTTTAGGGTTCAAGTTTGAGAGTTAGGGTTTGGGGGTTAGAGTTTAGAGTTTGGTGGTTTGGGTTTAGGGGGTAGGGTTTAGGGTTTAGGGTTTAGGGGTTAGGGTTTAGGATTTAGAGTTTAGGGTTTAGGGTTTGGGGGTTAGGGTCTAGGGGTTTAGGTTTGGGGGTTAGGGTCA
>NC_141607.1:30171110-30296110 GCF_047967505.1 Dipteris shenzhenensis | reverse complement strand
AGGTTAGAAGTGGACATGCTAGAAAGGGAAATCCAATGCATATAATCAAAGTGTAAGAAAATAATACAACGTTTGTGCTCAACAGATAATAGGATCTCGTACGCAAGAGAGAAAACAAGATAGTATGGAGAATCAAAAATTTGATTACTGTAGAACTGATACAATAGATGGCGCTACCTCCCAGCCGTGCACTCCTATGAAAGAAGCTTCGATGGCATGCTGGAAATAGTAGAAGACGGAAGTTGAATGCTAAGGAATAAGGGTTGTTGTAGCCAGTGATGAAATGGGCTTCATGGGCTTGCTCTTATATAGCCACCAATCGTAGTCAATTAGGCTCAATTTGGTGGCCGACCCAGTCCGCCCAAAACGGTCGACTGGGGGTTGAAATAGGTGACCAACCATACGATAGAACCAGTGTGCAAAACAGAGCAACTCTCCTATGGTCACCGTTCAGCCCACAGCCATCCGAGATCATCTGAGGCTCCAAACAGGCCCCGCAACCCAAGAGTGGGCTACCTCGGGAAATGCTCCTTCTACCCTCAGTGCGATCAGTCAAGGGATGCCTTCCTGCACTTGCATGTAGCCTAGTTGGCGGTGTGCCAACTCTATCTAAAGCTGTCCAGCCATCAGGCCACACATGGCCCCCATCTGGTGTTCAAACCAGGACCTACTAGATAACCGAGCTACTCAAATGCCTTCTCCTCATATGGGAGGCTTACAAGTAGAGTTAGCTGGTTCCCACGTAGTTACACAAGAGTGGAGCATTGATATCTAACACAAAGCAGCAAAGTTAAGAATGGTGAAATAGAGTGAGAGTCTTTGGAATGAGATAAGGAAGGCTCAAAGCTATTGGTTTTGCCATCCCTAAGGAACCCTTCCAAAGCATAGTGAAGCAGTTTTTTGATTCTTGGAACATGGATTTAGGTGGCAAAGATCAAACATGATAATAACACTTTAGTAGGTTATAGAGGACTTTTTTATTGAGTCCTTTTAGGACACAATGCTAGTTGTTGCTCATGCCCATAGGTGGCAGTTATGGTCAAGGACACAGATACTCTGAAAAGAGTGTGTTACAGATATAACAATCTGCTCCACCCTACAAATTGGATAGATCTAAAGATGAGGGATATACTACTTATACCACCTGGAAGGAGGCTAGCACATGAAGATATCAAAGTAGAGGAAGTGACACACAATGTAACCACTAGAGCCAAGGTGGCATTATGAAGAGGGTCTAAGCTAGCAAAGGGAGACTACATCTACAGAGCTAGTCAATGAGACTCTTGCATAAGAGGCAATGATTCTGCAAAGTTTAAGGGAACCAAGGCCAAAAATTGTGCCTAATCTAGAAAATGTTAGTTCAATTACGAAATTCGACATGGGAAAGTATTGTCTACATGGATTAAGGGAAGAAAATAGATTCCATCATCCTTTCAACTTTTTAGTAATCTTATCTTTGCTTGTTTTGCAACACTTGGACTAGCTGTGGTTTTTCGCGTTTATTTTAGCTTACCAGTTCCTTGTTTTTGCAACATGTTCAAGTCAAAAAATGCACATTCAATACAACACACTGTACATATTGTAGATCCTACAATCTCATTCAAGCTGAGAAATCCAAGAGATCTAGTTGAGGAGGTTGCCAAGTGGTTCAATTATTGTGACTTAACTTTAAAGGGAAGTGATAATTTTACCATACCACTCAAAGTAAGAGAATATTTCATTATACTTTAAATAAGATTCTTATGCTATGAGTTTGTGTGCATCTTTTATTGTAGTCAACATTGGAGTGTGGCACTAATTGATACTCATGAGAAATAGTGCTTTTGCTTTAACTCCATCACTAGGACACATAGGAAGATTGACTTGGATGTGTTCTTTCTTACCTAATACTTTGAAATTATGTACAATATTTCTTTTAACCAATAGGCTTATAAGAAGTATCTAAATTGCAAAAGCCTAAAGAGATTATTTGCTCCTTTGGATCACTGTCACCCAAATCTCCAATTTTTAGACTCTATTGGGCCCACTTACTATGAGATAAGACCTAACCCTATTGTTGTGTTTTGAACATTATTATGTTAACCTTACCCAAAGAGAAAGCTGAAGATCTATTACAATGTATATAGACACTATTAAAAGTCTAGAAAAGAAATCAAGGCATAAGGCTAAACGCTAGGCATGGTGATGCTTGAGGGCCATAGAGGGAAAGGGAACGTGAGGGGAGAAGTGTTAACATGGGTGGGGAAAAGGGATTAAGAGGGGTGGGAATGAAGAGGGGGACTATGGCACAAGGGGGAAGCAAGAGGGGGAAGAGGAGCATGTACATGATGGGAGGTGGAATGTAGAGATGGAGACATCAAGGGAAGAGAGTCATGCTTTATTTGAAAGGAAGGAAGGATGGGGGAAATCAAAGTACTAGCATGGTGGCTTTACAAGAATGAGCTTGTCACATCAAGGAGTAGCCCCCTCCTTTTATAGCCAAGAGAGGGGGTCTCTCCCAATAAATGCATCCTCCCACATGCATGGTGTGTGTGGAGGAATCTCCCATGTGGGCTAGGTGGGTAAGTACTCTCAATTGTGTGCGACAACCCTTTGCCTCATTTTTTCACATAAATCAAACCCCATATCCCAAGTCTAAGATACTCCCTTGGCCTCTTCTCTATTTTATAATATGTTCAAACATCTAGGAGGACAAGTGGAGGGTTGGCACAAGGAATCTTGCCACCTCATCCTACTTTCCCCATTATTTAACTTGCATTCTTGGACTATCTACACCCCCCCACATGGGCCTATCCTACATGGAGGGAATAATCCAATATAATATCCATCTCCACCTATTTTATATAACTTCTCCCATGGTCCTTGGGCCATGTCTCACTAAATGCAGGCATGGGACTACCTAGGTGGAGGGGTGGCACATGGAGGAACCATGCCACCTTAACATTTTATAATATTACTACCATGGATTAAATGTAAACACACCTATGGGTCCTCTTATGTGGGACCGGTCCATAGTAGAAGGAACGTTTTATCCATTTGGTGGTCCAATCTGTTATCAAAATATAGCACAAAATCCCCCTCAGCAAAGTGTCTTTCCCATCCCTTGCCAATCTTAGCATCCAAGCAGGCCTTTTGTCGTTTCTTTTGGATCTTTGTTTGATGTAGTGCAAGGTGCCTGGTTTCATCTAACTTCTCAAGTTCTACCAACCTGGCCTTTACATGTTCATCTTTTGTCATCCTTTGTTCTTGTGCCAATCTCTAGGTCACACTCCTTTTGAATTGGTGTATGGTACTAAGGTAGTTTTACCACTAGAGATAGAGATTCTAGCCTACTTATTTTTGCAGGCAGTCATGGGCAGGGGCTCGACAAAATCTATTCCCCACTTTTGAAACGGATGGATGGACATCACTGGATGATGTTGCCTAGGACGCAAATCCTTCCTACCAAAGAATTGGCATGGTTCACAAATTTTGCAATACATAGTGACATCCTTGAACAAGGTCAGCCAATAGTACCCAGCATGTAAAATCTCCTTAGCTGTATAGTCACCGGCATAGTGGCCTCCACAAAATCCATCATGATAATGCTTCAATACCTTAGGTACTTCATCTGCATCAATGGCCCGTCTTAGTACCCCATCCATGCCTTGATGGTACAACACCCCATCAAAGAGAGTGTAGCGCCTACTATCTCTACGGATCTTCTTTCTCTCATAGCTAGCACTTTCTGAAGGAAAGGAGAAAGTGGTTAGAAATGTGTAGATACCACCATACCATGGATCCCCAACTTCTATGGCCGCTACAAGGGATACATCTCAGTATCTGGGGGCTCTGAGAAGGACACCTTCTTCCTAGGGCAGCCTGGTCCACGGTTTGGAGAGGGATCCAAGGTGGTACGACTTCTCTTCCCGAGGTCAAGGACCTCTACATTAGAATCCTCGGTGCTTGATTCACCTAGAAGATTCACCCTTGGAATGTTAGGACATTCGATGCGATAATGACCCTTCTGGTGGCACTCATAGCACACAACATTGGCACATTCTCTTGGAGGGTGATTGGCTTGATTTCTGATGCCCACCATCTCAAGCCGAAGATCATTCAAGGCCTTAGCAAGGTCATTGACTCCGAATTCTTTAACAGGAGGGGTTGGGGGAGTAGGAACGAGGGGGCCCCATGGGCTAGTTTGGGGAAATATTCCAGGCAGAGGGTGAGGATATACATCTCATTGAGGGTAAGCATCTAAGGGAGGACCATACATTTCAGGTGGAGGCCATGGATACATCCCTAATGGGGGGTGGGGTATTGGACCCCCCAGGTCGTTGTTGCAAGAATCGAGGGGGCTGCCGAGGGACAACCGTCTTCTTTGAAGCAGGGTCAGACTAAACTTTGTCAAAATTTTGAGCAATCTCTTGTGCTCGCACCATGGTCTCTGGATTCTCCCATTTAAACTTGAGGCAGAATTCATCACTTGCTCCTGCTACAAGGTAGCCTAGCACATGCTGAGTCATTCCAGCTCGAAATACGGCGTTGTCCTCCTGTGTGGCAATTAAATGGTCTAGGAGCACGGCCGGTCGATCCACATATCGATGTGCCCTCTCACCTTCTGACTGCTTCAGGTTTGCCTCCTATAGGTACACATTCTCCGGCTCCTCTTCTTTGCCAAAATACTCAATCATAGCTGCTGTCAACCTCGGCCAACTTTGGCGAACATCCTCAGCTTGCTTCTCATACCACACTTGAGCCAAACCCTCTAGAAATGTGGGAAGAACCAACCACCATCTATCTTCAGTAAGAAATTTGAGAGAAACAAAATGGTGCTTGAAGGCTACAAGATACTCATTTGGATTTTCTTCAACCCAACCACAGAACACAAGAATGTCAGCCATGCTTGGAAAAGAGGAGGGGATTGAAGAATACAGTGGAGGAGGTAAGAAAGTACAAGATTATGTTTTGACAATAGAGAGTGGAATTTTAAAAAGGAAGTGCCGGGACGAGACTTCTAGAAAGAAAATGTAAGCTGGAAACGGAGTATTGGGAGTGGTGCGATATTCCATACGAGAAGAGTCAATGGCGAAGAAGAGTTCATAAACAACTCTTATAGCTGACATCATTGTAGAAGATTGGGGGTACGGTGTCGCATCAAGTTGTTCATCAAAGAAAAGAGGAAAGCCATTATGATGGTAAGAAGATGCAGGGCTTTCACATCACCTTCCGAATCCTCAAGCTCTTGTAGTCTCCATGAGATTTCTTCTAGTGGGGTGAGGTTTGGCATTTCCTTTCCTTTGAAGAAGTATCTCCTTTTGATTCACAAGATGCTCGTGTGAGTGAGTCGGCAATGCTATAAGTTCTTGGAATATGCTTTACTTGAATCTCTTCAAAATTTTGACAAAGTTGAGTAGCCTATTGATGGTGGCCTGTCAAGGCTTCACGTCTCACTTTCCACTCACCGCTCACTTGTCAGCATACCAGTTGTGAGTCATGTCGTACCTCTAGCTGAGTGATTTGATGTTCTTTAGCATTTTGTAAGCCAAAAATGAGTGCAGAGTATTTGGCCTGATTACAAGTGTCTGCTGCCATGGGGCTGCCATACAAAAACTTTTCTTCGTTGGGTGAAGTCAAGCCGCTTTAGTCGAAGGTCTATAAGCAACAACAAAGTGTAAGACCCAAGCCGACATCATATGAGCACCAAGACACATACATCCCAAGGCTCCCGATAATCTAGTATTGGGAGGATGAGTGGATGAGGGGATGCCAAATCCTCAACAAGGCGTTCTACCCCAAAGAAGCTCACAATTTTCTGTTGAAAATTCACTTTGTGTCCAAACAAAATTACCACATGAAGTTCATGATGCGGAACAGAAACATGAGTCGCTGAAGATTTTTATCTTGTTTGTATTGATTAATGATAGTGTTTTTTAAACTTATGTTAAATATTACAATACATTAGGATATTTTATGATATTTATTCATTACAATACATTAGGTTTTACTTTTTTGAAAGTCTAATTTATTATGTACAATAAATATCTTATGATGAGAATCTAATAATTATATCATTCTTATGTTCCATCACTTTATTTTATAGATTTCAATGTACTCAAAATCTATCATCTCACATGTCTCGCATTACGGTCTTGCATCAGCAAGTCTAACTTATATTATATTAAAAGAATATCTCATGAGATACTTTTGGGTCATTGTTTGCTTGGGTATAGCCATTTTTGGTGAGGTTCAGGGACTTTTTTGTATAAAGAGGGAGTCATAAAAAAAGACAACAAAATCATGCAAACAACAACACAACTCCTTTTTTGGAAAAAAAACAAAAAAAAAGGCTTTTTCCAAACTGTGGAGACAAAATACACAATTTCTTTCAAAAATAGCTACCTTTCTAGAAAAAACATTACTTACATCTAACTCTAAAACCTAGAAATGTTCAATATTATGAGTTGGAAAGAGTGTTCTAGCCTATAATTTGGAAAACATGAAAAAGGACAAAGGAGAAGTAACTATTCTATTGAACTAGGAAAGTCCTTGGACCTTTTGCTTTAATATATCAATTTTTTTTTAGTGCTTAATTGTCCAAATTCTTATAACTCAAAACCATATACAAGAATTTCTATAACTTGCAATTTAAAGATTTCTACACATTAATAAATTCCACTTTTATTTTATTTTATTCCTTTTCAAGCATCTTTGGATCAACTTTCACTTGAGCACTTTTGTTAAAATAGTTTTATACCAATTACTTCCATAGAAGTAACAACATTGCCTTCAAGTATAAGTTTTGTATAAATATATGGTTTCAAACTCCATGTTGTATGTAATGTGCTATCCATAAACCTATAGGAATGCATTGTCTTTAAAAAAATCTTTCTTTTTATACAATTTTAATGAGATTTTAATCAAATGCTTGAATTTAAGAATATCTCAATATTAGCATAGGTAGTTATTGTGAATATAGTGGGAGAGAAGGAAGGAGTCTCACTTACAGCTTTCTCACATACACAATGGGCGAATACACACAAAGGTGGAGGCTGACAATTGTTTTCCTCTTCTTAGTTGTGAAAGCCAAAAGAACTCTAGTATAAAGAAATAGGAGAACCCTATATGTGGGTCTCAAACCAAACTCAGCTAACTAAGGTGGCATACTAATTGAGCCACGAACTAGAGTACAGAAGGATAGCTATCATCCAGCTATTATTCGTGGGCGGTGTACCAACCGCATCTGCTGCTAACAAGTTGATGACATAAATGCACAACGGTCACCCTGGCATATCATGAGTGGAGCTCGATATCTCAACACTCCCCCTCGAGCTCAATCCCAATTCCTGCACACCAAGCAGGTCTCTGAACTTGCGCAGCTTCTCTATGCCCAATGCCTTCGTGAATATGTCAACTACCTGATCCTCTGTGCTGACATAAACTAGATCAATAAGACCTAGTAAAACCTTCTCCCGCACATAGTGATAATGCATCTCAATGTGCTTTGTTCTAGCATGATAGACTAGGTTATTTGCCAAGTGTATATTGCTCATGTTGTCACAATAAATGACAACTGGCCCATGCATATCATAAAGTAGCTTATGCAACCAAGCTACCTCACATGCAGCCATTGCTGCACCCCTATACTCAACCTTTATGCTCGACAAGGCAACTGTAGGCTATTTCTTGCTGCTCCAAGTGATTGCAGCACTCCTAAAAGAGAACACATATCTACTGGTAGATCGTCTATCAGAAATACTAGCATCCCAATCAGCATCAGTGTATCCATGCAACTGTATCTGAACCCCAGCCTCATAAAATAGTCCACACTGCAATGTAGACTTCACATACCTGAGTATGCATCTAGCCGCATCCTAATGTAGTTTCCTTGGAGCCTGCATAAATTGACTTACCAATACAACAGCATAGCTCAAGTCTGGCTTGGTAATAGTCATATAAATCAAACTTCCTACTATGCGTCTGTACATAGTAGGGTCTTCCAAAAGCTCACCTGCATCTGCGCTCAACTTCACATTCTGCTCCAAAGGAACTGAAATAGGCTTACAGCCTATCATCCCATATTTGGACAGAATGTCCAATCCATACTGCCTCTGCAAGAGCCGTATCCCACTTGGTGATCTAATCACCTAATGCCCAAGAAATAACGTAGCTCTCCCAAATCCTTCATCTCAAACTTCTGTTTCAATAGCATTTTCACATGAAGGATATCTTCATCACTATCACCTGTGATGATCAAATCATCAACATAAATGACAAGCATCATAATACCTTTCTCTGTTTTTCTCACATAAAGTGAAAAATCTGCCTTGGAAATATGAAAGCCAATAGTGACAAGATACTGTCCTATCTTGTCAGACCATGCTCTAGGTACTTGCTTCAAGCCATACAAGGCTTTCTTCAACCTGCAAACAAACTCAGGATGAACAGCATGAACATAACCTGGTGGCTGCTCCATAAAGACCTCTTCTTGCAAATCACCATGCAAGAAGGCATTCTTTACATCCATCTGATGTAAAGACCATCCCTTTGATGCAGCCATAGCGATGACTACTCTTACGGTTGCCATCCTTGCAACCGGACTGAATGTTTCTTCATAATCAATGCCATATGTTTGTGCATACCCCTTGAGAACTAATCTTGCCTTGTATCTGTTCATAGAACCATCTACATTGTGCTTCACCTTATAAACCCACTTACAACCAATTGCATTCTTGTCTTTAGGCAAAGCCACCAATTCCCATGTAGCATTTACTTCCAACGCATCCATTTCTTCATCCATGGCTTTCTCCCATTTTTCTTTTCCCATGGCTTGCTCAAAAGAAGTGGGTTTTGGTTCCTGTATCACTTTGACCATATAGGCATAGTGAATGGCTGTAAATCCATCATATTTCAGCCTATCCATAGGATAGCTAGCTCTGGTAGACCTGCGCAAAATAGGCTCACTTCTAGGTGCTCTCAAAACATCCCTGATCTTTCTTACTCCAGGTGTAACAACAGAAGGAATACCCAACTCATCATCAATGCTCTATTCTGAGCCACTGGATTCACCATCCACATAAGAGTGACCTACATTCACATCAAATATGGGCTGATCTACCTTCTCTTTTCCTTTTCGTGATACCTGCATACCACTATCTGCATTGCTTTGAGGAGATTCTCTTGATCTCAATCTGCCTATCCATGGCAAAGTATGTGAACCACTGCTAGATGATACTACAGGTCCACTAATATTTTGTGATTGCTGCTGTGAATTCTGTGCAGCATTACCATTTTGTGCATCTACATCAATCATCACATTTACTGGTTTATACCAGCTGCTCATCTCATCAAAAACAACATCTCTACTCACTATAAACTTATGAGTAGAAGGATTATAGCATCTATACCCTTTCTGCTGTAGAGAATAACCAATAAAGATGCACTTCTCATCTTTTGGATCCAACTTGGACCTCAACTCATTTGGCACATGAACATAGGCAATGCAACCAAAAATTTTCAAATGAGAAATATCTGGTTTCCTACCAGTATACATCTCCTCTGGCATCATGCCATGTATTATTGTAGTGGGAGTCCTGTTCATTATGTAAACTGCTGTAGCAACTGCTTCAGCCCAATAATAATCTAGTAGGTCTTTTTCATTTAGCATGGCCCAAGATACCTCTCCAATATGCCTATTTTTCCTTTCTGCAAGTCCATTTTGCTGTGGGGTATGACTGCATGAATATTGCTGCTTTATGCCATGCTCCTGCAGGAACCTTGCAAACTCATTTGAGAGCTACTCTCCCCCTCCATCTGACCTTAGGCATTTTATTTGCAGGCGTGTTTCTTTTTCAACCATAGCTTTAAAAGCTTTGAAGTGCCCAAACACTTCACTTTTCTTTTTCATAAAATACACCCAAACTTTTCTGCTATAGTCATCAATAAAAGTGACAAAATAATGACAGCCTCCAATAGATGTAGCTTTAGTAGTCCACACATCAGAGTGGATTAATTCCAATGGCTTCTTACTCTCTTGAACATGCCTAGGAAATGGTTTCCTTGCCTGTTTTCCAAATTGATAGGCTTCACATACATTATGCATTTCTGCAACCTTGAATTTTGGCAATCCTGCAACAATATTTTGGGCCTGCATTGATTTAAGTCGTTGTACATTAACATGACCAATGCGTTTATGCCAGATATCAATATCTGCAACAACACCGGTCCCATGTGCAAACATTGTTGCACTCAATTGAGGCATGTCCGCATCCAACATAAACATCCTACCATCCTTCTTTCCTTTTGCTATAAAGCGACCATTATTTTTCATATCCTCAACAAAGCATCCATGAGGATTAAATCTGACCTGCAAGCCCTGCTCAACCATTTGACCAGAAACCAGGTTCTTGGTGATGTTTGGGACATGAAATACATCAGACAGGTATTTCTTTTTCCCATCCTACATAGACAAAGGAATTTTACCAATCTGCACAATAGGATGTGCAGTATCATCACCAGTCTCCACAAATCCTAGTTTTTCCATTTTCATTGCATCCTGCATCCATTCTGCATGACCTGTCATGTGGTTTGATGCACCTGAGTCAACATACTACACATCATTGCTTTCTTCTGCACTTGTCACAGAATTGGTCATGTGCTGCACCATAAACAGATGCTCATTTTTGTCATCACCCTGTCTACTAGAAGATGCATAGTTCCCTTGCTGCAATTTTCCATTCATGATGTCATTCTGCTTTTTGTAGCAGTCTTTAACCATATGACCCATTTTACCACAATAGTAGCATTCAACATTGTTGTTTGCATTTTGACCTCTTTGCCATCCACCACGACCTCTTTGGCTCCCCCTGCCTCTAGAGTTACCACGTCCTCCTCCAAAGGACTGGTTTTCTTGAGTTTGCTGCATATTCTGATTTCGACCATGGCCTCCAGATCGGTCGGCCTCCTCTACCTCTGCCTCTACCTCTTCCAACATTTGAATAGAAGACAATTTCTTTTGAAGTTCCTCCTGAAGAAGATGCACCACCATTTCTCTGCTCTTCAGAAATTAGAAGAGCAAACAACTCCTCAAAATTAGGAAATTTTTCATGGACAGCAATGGATGTCCGAAACTGTGCATAATCCTTTCCTAGACCATTCAAGGTCACAGAAACCAAATCATCATCTTCCATTGGCGACCCAATGGAAGCAAGTGCATCTGCAATTTTCTTCACCTTCATGTGGTAGTCATTGATGCTCATATTTTCTCTCTGCACATTGTGCAACTCCTGCTTGAGCTGCAATTTCCTGGCTTGCATATCTGTGCTGTACATTTTTGCCAAAGTATCCCATGCCTCCTTTGGCGTACTTGCATCCTGAATATGCACAATCATAGAATCTAAAATACTGATAGACAACCAGTACATAACTTTTCTGGCTCTCTCATGCCATCCTTTAAATGCCTGCATTTCCTGTTGATTGGGAACATTAGTAAGAACTGGTTCTTCTTCATTTCCTGTAATGAACTCCTAATAGCCTTTTCCCATAAGGAAATTCGTCATTCTAAACTTCCATGCTTGGAAGTTGTTCTTGTCAAGCTTTTCAGTGACAATCCGTGAAAGAGAATCAGACGCCATTATAGAACACTACAAAATATTCTGTCACTACAAAAAACACAGCTTCTGCCTCACACAAGCAAATCTGCAAAACTGACGAAAGTGGTATTTGACCACACAGTCACTTCCTAGTGACGATTTTGCATCAACAGGCAATAAGGATGATTTTGCAACTCCCAATATCTCTGTGCATGGGCATAAGATGCAATTTCTACGGCAACTTTATACCGACCTGCAGAGCAGTGGTCGCACAGTAAAAATAACGAAGAACTTCTGCCTTCAAAACGGGCCCAAAATGGCCTCGAATCAGAAAAATAAAGTCACCAAGGGCTTAGCCCTATCCTGTAGCATATACTTCCCTGCTTCACACCAACTAAGATCACCTCTTTGAAAGTGATGGCAAGATCACATTGACCAAAAATAAATGGCGTTCCTTCTTGTTGATGGAGCACTTTGTCTTGAAACCGTCTACTATTGGAAAATCCACATGCGCACAACGATGCAACCTCAATGAATAGCAAACAACTGTGGTCTCCCTATCAAAACTCCACCACCCACAAATTGCCTGGCGTAACTAAGGACTGGCAACCTAAATTGGCCACCTTCGGGGATTACTGACGCAATTGGAATAGCCCGGGATCCACAACTTAATTTTCTGCAGCCACGAGCTAGCATGCGGGTGCCTACATGTATTCACCTCCGATCTGCTCGCACAACAAAATCAGCCAGGACCTCAGCAACCCGGAACAGTACCAACCAGTCCACGATCAGAATATGGCATCCTCGTAAAGTTGATGGCGACGCTACTGGCAATAAATTGAAACAACAGCTCTCTTTGCTCCTAGTGCATCGCTACTCCAAAATCCACGACCAACTGTAGCGACTCTGCTTCTACCATTTCCTGCTAATCACTGTGAGCAGAATTGCGTGCACTGACCGTATTTCCAACAACCGAAGTCTACAAGGAAAAATCTTGGCCAGAGAACTGAACCCTTCATGAACTGGAGTCAGTATTTTTTTTTTGTCACAAAGGCTTCTTGAACTTCCCGTAACGTCGACTGAGATGAGTGACAAACTCGGTGGTAGAGCAATCGGCTGCTCTACCTTACTGATGAGCCATGTAAACCCAAACAAAACAAATAATTTACTACTGAAACAAAGTCGACCTCCTGGGATCACCCACAAACCATTGAGACAAGTAAAGTGCTCTCAACGGCAGTCAAGATCTTCTCTGCTCATAGCCTCCTGCCACCCAGATCCGTTGCCAGGAAAACCATTAAGCCCACGAACAAAAATCATCCGCTGTTGCACTACAGCTAATTAATCATAAAAACATAGGAGCCATAGCTAGGTGACGCCTGTCTCTAGAGACTTCCGCGATCATGTATATAACTTCACAGAAGTCGCAATTGGTTAATATGAGCCTTCTCAAGCTTCACGTATACTCAGAAGCTCAGCATGCACACTATCCTTCTGGAAAATCGATTTCGACCTGCCTCCTCCTACAATCGGTCTGTTAAGGTCATGTGGAGCTTTTAAAAGATCCCTTAAGAAAGTTCGTGACGTGCCCCAGATCTCTCTGAGCTAAGCAACTCTCCCTACGAACTGAAACAAATAAAAGTCTGTTGTGTGAACATTTGAAATCAACGTACTGAGTTGAACCAGCTCCAACGAACTCATGATAACTGAACAAGCTGCATGCTAGATGAGCAGCTCCTTCTACACTGTTTCAACAACCCTCAATACTGACAAAACAAGATAGGCAGCTCCCACCGTGAGCTGAACTGAGCCAGAAGCTCATGAAAGCGTATTGATCAACTGCTCTCTTCAATTTCAGACGAGCACGAAGATGGGTTGAATTGAGATGGCCGCCTCTACTTATGGATTCATTTGCTTCATCATGTACAATTGTCATCATATGAGCAATATACCTTTTCAATCCGTATCCATTCACCCTCAGCCGATGCTCTTTACCATTTAAATCTACCAATTGGTACGTACCGTAGGGAAAATTTTCAAGAACTATGAAAGGACCCTCCCATTTGATTTGGAAATTTGTTTGAAAGGTGCTGTCTAAGAGGGTTTTATAGCGTAATACAAGATCACCCTTCTTGATTCCTTTATCCTTTACCTTTGCATTTGCTATAGCTTGACTTTTCTCAAGCATTTGAGTATGATGTTGATGTGCTTGCATGCGGTCTAGTTGAAGTTCCTGCAAATACAATAACCTTTGTTGCATCATGTTAGTATCTTCATCCAATTGTTTCATTAAAATCTTCACGGCAGGAATCTCCACTTCTATAGGCAACAATGCTTCTTTCCCAAACAGCAGATGATATGGAGAGAATCTTGTGCCTACCTTTATTGCTTCTCTATATGCCCATAAGATCCCTGGCAATTCCAAGTCCCATGTAGTGCCATATCCTTCCATTACCTTTGTCATCATGAGAGTCAATTCCCCATTAAATTTTTCATTCAACCCATTACACTAAGGATACCTTGGAGTGATGTGCTTGTGTTTTATACCCAACTTCTCACACAAGTAAGAAATGAGTTTGTTGCGAAAACCTAGCCCATTATTTGAAAGCAGCTCAAGGGTAATTCCAAATTTACAACAGATTTCTTCATAAACAAATTTTGCTACCTCTTTTTCATTTACATGTCGCACCGGTTGAGCCTCAACCCATTTCAAGAGATAATCCACAGCTGTCAAAATGTAACATTTTCGTCTTGCTGTCATTGGTAGTGGTCCTATGGCATCAATCCCCCAATGCTCAAAAACGTCAAAAGAAAGAAAAATATTTCTCAACTATGGCTTCAATATTCTCTTTCCCATTTTCTGGCATTGCAAGCAAGACTTACACCAGTGTGCCACATCTTTTCTTATAGTAGGCCAAACATATCCTTTTAGTAAAATTTTGTGCAAAGCAATCTTCAGAGCAAAGTGCCCACCACAAGCACCCCCATGATTTGCCTCAAGTATCCTGTAAATCTCTTCTTTCCAAGGCACCCTTCTCAATACAAGATCAACCCCTTTCATAAACAAAACATCATCAGTTAAAGTATACCTGGTGGCTCTCTTGATGAAATTAGTGTATCTTTGTGATTTCTTCAAGTTTTTTGGCACCTCACCTGTCATTAAAAAATTTTCTTTTTTCTCCAAAGTTCCCTTGCCACCATACAGAGTAGAGTCAGATTTGACAACAAAGAGACTAGATACCTTCTGTTGGGCCATAGAGTGGACTTCTTAATTCTTTGCTCTACTTATGTGCTTTATCATCCATGCCTCAAATTTACTCAGCAATCTCTTCACCCTATTACATAACTGTTTCAATGTGGGATTTTTATTCTGCCATATGCCAAGAACCTGTCTTACTACAAGCAATGCATCACCCCTGATTTTGATCCTCTTCACTCCCATGTCCAAAACTAGACTCAACCCTTTTTCAAGGGTCATATATTCAGCTTCATTGTGACTCTTGGCACTCAATCGGATGCTCCATTCTGAAACCTTGTTATCACCAAGGTCATATAACACAATTCCTACTGATGATTCATTATGGGTCCTCCGGTATGATGCATCAAAAAACATAGCATATGAATTTTCCAAATCATCTTCCATTTCCTTACCTTCTTCCTTGGATTTTACTTGTTTCACATGTGTTTCTCCTTCCTGATAAGTAAGGATATTTGCCAAACTCGCCCTTGTAGAAGCCTCCTCTAAAAAAGAGAACTCAAACTCCTACAGCTCAATAATCCATTTCATCATCTGCTTGGATAAATTTGAGTTATTCACCATCATAGGCAAAAGATCATAGCATGTAAGAATAAAAAATGGATTAGGCAAAAGATAATGACGAAATCTTTGGCATGCAAAGATCAAGCTCGCCATGATTTGGTCAGCTTCTTTATAATCTCTTTCTGCTTGCATAGTAGACTCGCCTCATGTACATGCTACCATTTCCTTATTGAAGTATTGCTCTAAAAGCCTCTAATCCCACTGATGGATTCACATAAAATGGTTGATCCCATCTCGGAGTTTGTATAGATGACATCTCACATAACACCTTTTTCACGTTCTCAAAAACAATATTACATTCTTCAGTCCACTCCAATTTTTCTAGTTTTGCCATTTGTTGTAGAGGATATAATTATTCTGACGACATAGAAATGAAGGTGCCCATGTACTTAACTTTTTGTATATATGTTAACAACTGCTTCACATTCTTTGGTGGTGACAAAAGAAGTAAAGATTTTACCTTGTCCTCATCAGGCTCAATACCATTCTCTAAAACCATGTGCCCAAGCAATTTATCTTTCTCCTGGCTAGAAAACACTTACCAGGATTGAGTTGACCACCTTGAGAGTGTAGCCTTGCCAAAGCCATCTCCAATGTGGTATAATGCAACAATATGTTGGAATATACACTCGGGGGGGTCACTCATCATATGTAACCCTATCACGTGAGTTCAACAGAAGGATTTTTTTGATTTCTAAAATTTACAGAAATAAATATACATAAGGGACTATTTAAAATAGTTTTGGAAAAAATTTACAGATTTGTATAGAAAAGGGGTACATTTTATTAATGAATTTTTTTACAGATAAGGGACTTTAAATATAGGCCTTGAACGCACGTGATATAGAGGGTTTATACATAGTGACCCCCCCGAGAATATACACAAATATCATCCATGAAAACTTCAACGAACTTGCCTATGAATGGAGCAAACACATAATGTGCCTTTCTCTGATAGTGGGATGGTCCATTTTTTAGTCCAAAAGGGAGCACGTGATAACAAAAACATCCCCATGGTGTAAGGAAGGTGGATTTCTTTTGATCTTCAGGAGCTATCCTTAGTTGAAAGTAGCCAGAATAGCCATCACAGATACTGTAACACTCGTGACCAGAATGATCCTTCTTTGTTACAGCATTAAGTGGCTTGTAATCAATACAAATCCACCACTTACCATTCTTTTTCTTTCTGATAACCACAGGGCTCACCCACTCTGAGTCTGTTACTGGATATATGAAGTCAGCCCTCAACAATTTATCCACCTCCTCTCTCAGGGCATCTTGTTGTTCCTTGCTTAATGGCCTCAACCTCTAACATATGGGTTTGGCTCCTTCTTTTAATTCTATCCAAAGATCTTCTCCCTGAAACCCCTTGATCTCTTCATATGAAGTGATGAAAAGTCTAGGGAATTGATCCAACATCTTCCTATAAGATTCCTGTTCACCACTTGTTAAGTCACTGTCAAGCATTTTTGAAAATATATCTTCATAACTCTCCACCTTTGGCTCTAAGAATGCCTCTATTTCCTCGATACTCCTCTTTTCCATCTCTCCCATTTGTCCTACAAGTCCCTCACTTTCTTTTCCTTCTTCTTCTAAAAACAACATCCCTACCTCGTAATCACTACTTGAATCTATGATTTCACTGTCACTTTCACTCTCTCCTTCACTTTCACTAGAACTGGCTTCACTTTCTTCTCTCCCTTCTTCCTCTTCCTCAAGAAGTTTTCTATCCACCATGCTAATTTTTTTTTATAACACTTTCTTATCTAATAGAGTAAGTGTGCCCTTCCCCCAATCTTGGACTGCTTTCACTAGTCTCTACCCAAGATTAGTGGAAAAGCTCCCATCTCGACTGGCATGACATGACAATCAACCTTTACATCAATCCCAAAAACCCTCATATCCATGGCATTCAAGATCCCCAAGCATTTCACCTTGGAATGATTTGCCAGTCTGATCTTGTATCCTGATACTCCATTTAGTTTGAGGCCTAGCCTTTCAACACAAGACTGTGTAATTACGCATACTTGGGCTCCACCATCAACATACGCTTCTCCTATAGATTTTCCCTTATGCCAAGCATCAATCACAGGACATATAACATGCAATTATTCCAAGGATTTAATCCTTACCGTCTTCTTCTTCTCTGGCTTAGGTGGGTTGACTAGCCGCTTCCATTCTCTTCTTAGCCGAGGGCAAAGCTCCA
The DNA here is from genome assembly GCF_047967505.1 of Dipteris shenzhenensis. NCBI lineage: Eukaryota > Viridiplantae > Streptophyta > Polypodiopsida > Gleicheniales > Dipteridaceae > Dipteris > Dipteris shenzhenensis. The sequence goes on along the minus strand of NC_141607.1, from coordinate 30,278,511 downwards.
TCAACTGACCATACAAAATGTCCACTTTCTTACCTATCAAATCCTTCTAAAGAGAGTAATTTTCTTGAGTTCCCCCAAGCGGTAAATCCCCTGTTTGAAAATGTCTTCGTGGTCTTTACTTCTTTTTGCTTGAAGCAGCCTCCCCTTCCTTTTGTTTTCCCTTCTTTGCATCACCATGTCCATTCTCAAGCTCTTTCTCCCTGGTCCTCTTCACTGGCATCACTTTAGGATCCTCTAAGTGTATCGATGACACATCAGGTTGCCTTTCATCCATCTTCTGCTTCCCTTTCTCCTCTGTTGTCAAACCGCTTGAACTAGGCTTATCTTTGATTTGTATGCTAAAGTCGTTTGCTCGATTATTCAATTTGCTTGGCAAAGGAAACATGTCTCCTCCTTTATGTGTAGGCTTATCACAATTTGTACTGATGTGACCCCAATCCCCACAATTATAACAATTATAGGGTTCAAACCTTCTCTGATTAGCTCCTCTACCTATTCCTAGATCCTGCCTATTCCTTGGATTTTGATACGGTGGCCTGGGCCCTCTTCCTTGTCCTCTTCCTGCACCTCCCAGAAGATTGAGACTGAGATTTTTGAACATGTCAACCACCTCATGCACTTCTTTATGCAAACTGTCATTCTTCGTATTCTTTGTTTCTCCTGGTGCAACCAAAGTGCCCATAGAAGGTTGTTCCTCTCTCCTTGGAATTTGATGTACTCCTATGGTCAACTGCTCCATTTTGATCATCTTCCACTCTTTTGCCTTTGCCAGATCCACAGCTTCTTGGAAATTGGCTACAGATTTCAGTTCCAGCTTCATCTGCAAAGGGCCTCTAAGTCCTGAAATGAATTTTTCCTTCTTCAACATGGCAGGTGGTTGCTCATTCCCTAGTGACACACACCAACGATCCCACAAGCGGTGGCTGAAGTCCTGAATATATGCATCAAGGGGACCTTTTTCGACAAAATTTTGTATTTCATGCCACAACTTATTTGGATCCTCTACCCTCCTGTAATGCTGTAAAAAAGCATCCCTTACCATATCAAAAGTTACCTCTACCGGTGGATTATTCGTTGCTTAAGCGGCTTTGTAAAGCATGAAACCATATCCTTGCTTCATCCTGCACACAATAACTAAAGATCTGTAACATAAAGGCTGCATCTTGCCGATTCTTGGTCAAACAAGTAATTTCCAACTGTTCCATGAATTTCTGGGCATCCTTGCATGGCATCCCATGAAACAACAGGAAGTCCTAAGCCATGATTTTTGATGATTAAATACCAATGATTCACTCTTGTAAACTGAAGGTCTAGCCACCGTTCCTCTGTGGAGACACCAAAAACATGATGAGACTGGCATAGCTACACTGAAATGCCTTTATAGCTAGATGAACATTCACGTTTGCAAACACACCAAGAGAAAACACAATCCCAAGATGAACTCAAAACATCATGAATTGGGAAAACACTGAAAGATACCATATACTGATAACCACTGATAACTATAGAAAATATGACAATGAAATGTATAGAGATCACAACCTCCAAACAACCATGAACTTGTAGATAGAATCCCCTCTAGGATTAGATAGGATCTTGCTTGCCAAAGATCGATTGGATGCCCATAAAGCTTGGATGGAACCTTGGATCTTCACATCAATTTCCTGTAGGCCTTATAAATCCACATAATCTTCTGAAGTAAGCAAGTAATGTGAACTCCTTGAGTTTCTTCCACTATCACCCATAACTTAACAAATAGCTTCAATGCTTCACACCAACTAAGATCAACTCTTTGAAAGTGATGGCAAGATCACAACAAAAAATAAATGGTGTTCCTTCTTGTTGATGGAGCACTTTGTCTTGTAACCGTATACTATTGGAAAAAATCCACATGTGCACAACGATGCAACCTCAATGAATAGCAAACAACTATGGTCTCCCTATCAAAATTCCACCACTCACAAATTGCCTGGCGTAAGGACTGGCAACCTAAATCGGCCACCTTCAGGGATTACTAGTGCAATAGGAATAGCCCGGGATCCGCAACTTAATTTTTTGTAGCCACGAGCTAGCATGCAGGTGCCTACATGTATTCACCTCCGATAGGGGTTTCCATTTTCCGAGCAAAAACCCCTGAGCGAGGAGCGGACAAAAGGTGGAAGGGTCCAAATATATAGGCTCAAGTCATTTTTGGGGAGCAAAAAAATCCAAATTATTTCAAGGAATATGTAAGTAAATATGAAATATTGATAAATAGATATAGATATAAATATACATTTATATAATATACATATATAATGTCTAAATGGTGACTTATTTACGACTTTCAAAAATCCTTTCTTTTCCTTTCACCATTGGTTTGATCATGAAATTTTGAGCAAATATCCTCTTTACAGTTCCTCAGGATAACCTAAGAAAAATATATAATGCCTTTTAAATAGGCCCTCTAAGTGTATTTTGCTAGAGGAATATGGTTTGAAGAGCTTGCCCCAACCCTATTCCACCGGTGGAATACCCTTAGAGAGCCTACGTAGAAGGGGTCATAACTTTTGCTCCTTAGCTCAGATTGAGCAGCTGTAAAAGGGAAAAATATTCAAATTCTCATGATCTATGCAATGGTAGGCTTAAAATTACATTTTAATAGTTATAAAAGAGAAAATTTAAAAATTTCAAGATGTATATGAGAGTTACAACTTCTCCCTAATTCATATTATGGTAAGAAGGAGTTCAATAGAGACCACATTTCCTTTAAAATACTTAGGTTTGGAGAATTGGGAATATTTTGAAAATCCCTCCCTTGCCTTCTGCTCTGTTGGATAGTAGACCAATTCCACTATCCCATCCTCAATCAAATCATGCACATAATGGTACTGAATCTCTATATGTTTTGTGTGCGCATGAAACACTAGATTTTTAGCAATGGCCATACAACTTTCATTATCGCACCTCAGCACAATTGCCTCATCCTCTTGCACTCCCATGTGCCATAAGATCCTCCTCAGCCACACTGCTCCACAAGCAGCAAAACATGATGCCTTATACTTAGCCTCAATAGAAGACAATGCCACTGTTGGTTGTTTCTTACTGATCCTAGAGAAGATACCTAAACCTAAAGAGAAACAATATCTAGAAACTGATTTCTTGGAATCAACATCTCTAGCCCAATCTGAGTCACAATGACCAGCCAAGGAAGTGCCTGTACCATAAGTGATGCCATAATCAAGAGTGCCCTTCACATACCTGAGCACCTGCATCCCTGCATTCAATGATTCCCCCGGGGCTAATTAAAGAACCTGCTCAAAACGCCAATAGCAAAACTGATGTATGGTCTGCTGTTGCACAGATAGATGAGACTGCAGACTAACTTCCTATACCTCCCAATGTCTGCTAGTGGTGAGGCATCCTCCATAGACAACCTCGCATTTACCTCCATAGGTGTAGCTATCTCCTTGCACTTGGACATACCAAATGCCTTCAAGATCTCCCTTGCATATTTTTGCTGAGAGATGAAGATCTTGCTTGGCTCTTACCAGACTTCAATCCCCAAATAGTAGTGCATCAAGCCTAAGTCTGCTATCATATCAAACTCTGTGCTCAATGCCTTTCTAGTCTATTGGATCATGTCTTCATAGTCACCTGTAATAAGGAGATCATCCACATATAGAACAATAATAGCAGATTTTCCACCTTTCCTATACACATACAAGTTAGCATCTGAGGCACATCTTTTGAACTTTAATTTATGAAAGAATTTGTCTATCCATTGGTACCATGCTCTTGGGGTCTATTTCAGCCCGTACAGAGCCTTCTTCAGCTTACATACCTTATTCTCAGAATGGGGGGACTCAAACCCAAGTGGCTGAGCCATGTATACCTCCTCCTTGAGGTCACCATTCAAAAATGTTGATTTAACATCCATTTGATAAACTGGCCACTTTTTATGAGCAGCCACCAATAGTACTATGTGAATAGTGGTCATTCTGGCAGTCCGAGTGAAAGATTCCTGAAAATCAAACCCTTCAACCTGTGGAAATCCTTGTGCAACCAATCTGGCTTTGTACTTTTCCAAAGTCCCATCGGCCTTCTACTTTACCTTCCAAACCCACTTGGTCCCAATAACCTTTCTGTCAGGTGGTCGATCTACAAGCTCCCAAGTTTCATTCTTCATGGTGCTATCATATTCTGCTTGCATAATAGCATTTTTCCAATCTCAGTCTACAAGTGCTTTCTCCAAACTCGCAAGCTCCTTTACTTCTGCAATAATCTCAGCCATCAAGGCCATATTGACTATGTTAGCAGAAGCCCTCCTTTGCTCCTCGATTCTCTAAGGCCACCTTGGTCCATCTACATGCTGCTCAATAGACATAGGCATCTGGTTATCATGGTCATAAAGCTACCTTACCCATCGTGGCAATGGCTTTTCCGGTGGTGTAACAATAGGTTGGTGACTTATACCTTCATCATCTGATATTTCCTCCTCCTTTATAACTCTTGGGATAGGTCCATAGTGAATTACCTCTTCGCTTGATGATAAAGTGGAAGAGCTCTTCTCTTCCTCCACTGCATGTGGCTGCTCCCTGAACACCACATTTTTGAGGCTCACTATGATCTTCTTTGCCTCTCGGTCATACAACTTATAGGCTTTCTTCTCATCACAATAGCCTAAAAGGATACATTTGGTGCTTTTTTGTTGTAGCTTGTTTCTCTCTTTGTTCGGTACATGCGCATAACATTCACACCCAAATGTTTTGAAATGGGAGACAGATGGCTTCTTACCGCTGTAAGCCTCATTTGGTGTTTTACCTTTGAGTGCCTTTGTATAGCTACGATTAAGGATGTAAACTATAGTATTGACAGCCTCAGCCCACCAAAAATGATTTGGCAGTCCAGCACCTTTCAACATACACCTCCACATCTCCATGTGTTCCGTATTCGGCATTTAACAACCAAATTTTGCTGAGTCGTATGTGGTGTTGTCGTTTGTCACTTGATCCCTTTGCTCTTGCAAAAATCTCCAAACTCTGTAGAAACAAACTCACCACCACCATTTGATCTGATTTTCTTCACTTTTCTCCTTGTTTCATTTTCAACAAGTTGTAGCCATTCTTTAAATTTACCAAAAGCTTGAGCCTTTTCGCGAAGAAAGTACACCCACATCTTCCTACTATAGTCGTCGATGATCAATAGAAAATAGGAAGATCCCCCCAAGGCCTGTGTAGGCATCTTACCGCACAAGTCAACATGCACAAACTCTAGAGGAGCGTTTTCTCTATTCTTGCTTTCTTTGGGAATGCCTTTCTCTGTTGCTTGCCCATCATCCAAGATTCACACGGTTCTTTGATTTCTGCTACTACAGGTAAGTGAGCAGCTATACCTTGCTTCTGCATCTCCTTCAGCACTGCAAGTCTGATGTGGCCGAATCTTTCGTGCCAAAGTCTGCTTGTGCCCACTCCAACGGTGGCTGTAAGAACACTTAGCTCATACAAGTTGTTCCTCCTTACTCCTTGCCAACAAGATTGCCTGTACTATCCAAAATTTTTGCTCCTATCTTATTGAACCTCACCTCATGGTCAAGGTTAGCAGTTATGGAAGTAACTGATAGCAGATTTCTCTTATTCGACCATTGCTGTAGATGACTATGAAATCGGTGTGTCTATCTCCTGTGTGTTTGAGGTTTTTCATTTTGATTCCTCATCAAAGATTACATCTCTGGAGATAATGAAATTTCGGTTGATGGGATCATACAACTTGTATGCTTTTTTGTCTTCATTGTAGCCAACCATGATGCATTTGTGTGACTTCGCATCCAATTTCTTGCGATGATGATCTCATCATGTATTTGGGCATATGCTATGCAACCAAATATGCAGAGATGCCCAATGTGTGTCTTGTGTCTAGTGAATGCTTCATAAGGTGTCATACCCTGAATCGGTTTGGTCAAAAGACGATTAAGCAAATAGTTTTCAGTGGCTATTTCTTCTTTGCAATACTAATTTAGAAGATGCTTTTCCCTAAGCATTGCTCTAGCACTGTCTGCTAAAGTACAATTGTTCCTTTTTGCTCTTGCATTCTACTGAGGAGTATTTGCACAAGTGAATTGTCTTCGAATGCCATGACTTATGAGAAAGTTCATGAATGGTGGTGAAGACATGTATTGACCTCCTCTATCTGATCTCACAACTTTGATATTTTCGCCTGTCTGGTTTTCTACCATGGCTTTGAATTCTTGAAATCTGGAAAACACTTTAGATTTCTCTTTCAGAAAGTAGACCCAATAATATCTGATATATTTGTCAATGAAAGTCAAGTAGTAAAGTGAACCATTGATACTGCGGGTCTGGGCATGGGTCTGGGCATAACCTCATACATCTGTATGTATCAAATCAAGAATACCTCGTGCGTGAGAGGTGCTTCTGCCAAAGTTGGTTCACTTTTGTTTGGCAAAGCAGCATGGTTCACAAACTTTTCCAAGAAACTGTAGCTTTGGAATCCCGTTTGCCATATTCTAATTCCTGAGATCTAACAAGCTCTTGAATTGACATGACCATATCTCTTATGCCATTATGCAAATAGTGGTATCTACTATGGTTGGCTGACATGGCATGCATATCTGGTACTATAGCTAGCATTCTGTACAAGTGTCCTTCATTGACACCTTTTCCTACTAGCTGAAATCTTTGGGATTTGTCTTTGATAGTGCATTCATCTCCGTCGAAGATGACTCGGTATTTGTGTTCCGTCATTTGACCTACTGACAAGAGGTTCTTGCTGAGTTTTGGAACATAGCATACATCTTTCACCAATCCTTTTGTACCAATGAAATTGTTCATAGGGGTAATGCATGTCCCTTGAACTGGATTTGGTGTATTATCTGTTGTGTAGACATTCTTTTGACCTTCTAATGGTTTCAACTTTGTGAACCATTCCTAATGATTTGTCATATGACATGATGCACCGCTATCACTCGCTGTATCAAGGATCCTAGTCTACATGGTCGACTTGACAGCTGAAATCCTCTTTTGGATTAAAATCAATGTTTACGTACACTAGTGTAACAGTTTGCTGCATTTTTTCATTTTCAAGAAACATATTCCCATGTTCATTTGCAAAATGACTATGACTAGAATGTCCACCACCACGATGATTTTCTCTACTGTGGAAATTCCCTCGATTACTACTGGATTGACAACCTTGGTCGTACTACTTCTTGTGGCAATCTCTTTCCAAACCTATGACAATAGTTGCACTAGATGTTTGACATGTTGGTGGATGCATTCCCTCATCCTTGGAATCTTCCTCGATTGGAATGATTTCCTCTTTGCTGATTCTAATGTTGCTGAGGATGATGATGATGCTGATGCTAACTTTGTTGATGATTTTGTTGCTGATGATGACCACTTCTTTGGAATGATCTACCACTGCCTCTGCCTCTACCTCTACCTTTGCTTCTATCTGAAGCTGTGAATGCCTGATCATTAGAATGAACTTTGAGTGCATGAATGGCTTGAGTCCTGAGTTCTTCAACAAGTTAGACTGACTCAAGTTCTTTCAGTGTTGGAATTTGCAGTTGAATGGCAATACTCTAGACTATATTCTCGTATCCCTCTCCTAGTCCACTCAGGACGAATTGAACCATTTTTTTTAGATTCATAGTCTCTTTTGATGTGCTGCAAGTTGATTGTTTTAGTCTTTGATCCATAGTACATAAGCATGACCAATTTCATTGCTGTTGCAAAAATTTTGGTTGATTTGGTTTTTCAGTTTGAGAAACTGGAAGTTTTCTTGGACTTGTAGGGAGTTGCGAACATATCCCATGCTTCTTTCAATGTCTTGACAATGTTGAGATATCCTAGTTTGACATCTTGCACATTTTGCTTGATCAGATGATATGCATACTTATATTTCTTATCCCATTCTGCTTGTGCTCGGGCAATGGCAAGATGTACCAGAGGTGCAGAGACTGATTGTGTAGCTAGATATCCCACTGTAGATACCGCTGCTGCTTGTGCTATGACAGCAAGTGGAGTAGATCTATTGCTGGCTAGATTGTCCAATGGTCTAGGTGTAGATCCATCGACATACTCCCATTTGTCCTAAAGTACAATAATGGTCTTCATTTGGTATTTCCATGTGCCATAATTGGAGTTGTCTAGCTTAGCAGATGCCTCGAGATTGAGGTTGCTAGTCATAGACATGGTGCAAGAAATGTACTCAAGTGTCGTGAAAGTCACTGTCTGAATCAATTGCAAAACACTGACTGTGGCAAGTGAAATCTGAACTATCAGTGAAGGTAGAACTGCAATATATATAATTCGATCTGAATTACAAGGCTTGTGGCAAATGATGCAAGGAATAGCCAAGATGCTTTACAAGGCTAAAATGATGTGCACAATGCCGTGAAATAGCCAAATAGGCTTTACAATGATGGCATGTGTGTGTGAAATCAAATCATGTGCTATATGCCCACTGATCAATTGGCAATGCCTCTGAACACTCTGAAGTCTGCTCATTGAATGTGGTGATGTGAAACCGTATGTGAGTGAAAAAGGAGTGCAAATGTGCTCAATGATGATGCGGCAATCAAGGTCACATGCAGGGGTGTGCCTGCCAAGGGATGTGCCAGTGGCGGCTATGATGATGTGGCAATTGGGTGCATATGCAATGCACAGTGTGCTTGTAGAGGGATAACTATGCTTGGAGGGGGTCAGTGTTGATTTGACAACTGAGGTGGCACAAACTGACCTAACCATGGTCTGGTTGACTAACCTTAGGGTCTGATTGACTAACCTAGGGCCTGATGATGGTAGGAATGATGCACGATATGCCACCATGGTAGATGAAATGGCAGCTAAGCTGACAAGAATGATGTGGTAGATCACTACTGATGTAGCACGTGGGGTGACATGAGATAAGTTTCTACACATGGCAGAGGATAAGGTGCCACCTAGGCAATGATGTGGCACGAGTGCCAATGTGCTGATGTGGCCTACAGAATAAGGTGCCAAGTGTCAAGGCCTTGACCTAACCTAATCGAGTTAAACTAACCAGGGTTATGCTGACCAACCCTATCAAGATAAGATGGACACGTGTTGATTCATGCATTACCTGAATCTGACAAGATTCCATTCGAGATATTCAACGTCGCCCTTGAACTTTCATTGATGGAGGCAGAGGCGCTGATGCTATGTGGAGGCCATGAGCCATGGGCGTCGCTTGGCTATGGAGACAGTAGCTATCACCTATAAGCTCGTGAGCTCGGAGTGCACTATAGAAGGGATGTCAAACTAGGCGTATGCTTGTCAGGGCAAGCTGCAGCGGTTTGTGTCAGCCGGTCTTACGAGAGTTGCAGGGCTCTGAGTAGCCAGGTCATTGAATCTTTTCGAAGGAGGCAACAGTTCATCGCTGGACTTCATTGTTTGGCTATGGAGAAGCTCGTCGCTGCAAAAGGTCATTGTTAGGTGATGTTGCTTGTTTGCTAAGCCGGTGGAGTCGCCCGCCGTGCAAGGGCTTGTGAGCCGCTGGTCGTAGAGATGGAGGCAAGAGCAACTGACACAGGATCGAGCTGGCCGTTCTATGGAGGCTGTTTGGAGTCGCGTAGGTGCCTATTGGTCTTCGTTGGCATTGCAAAAGCTGTGTTGAGTAGAGCTGTGAGCCTTAGACATGGGCTGTAAGCCGTCCGAGAAGAACTAGATGGGCGTTGTGAGGCTCGCTACATGAGTTGTTGGAGTCGTTGCTGTGTAGGAGTCCTCGTTGCAAAGCGAGAGCCGAGAGCTTGGAAGTGGATCTGCCATCATGTAGACTTCGCTCCAGCCGTTATTGAGTCGGCTAGCTAGTCTTCCACAATCAAACCCTCACAGATCACTAATTTGTATGGTTGGTTTTCTTCAAGCAAGTTCTTTTCTCCTAGGGAGGGAAAAAATATAGGCTCGTGAAACCTACAATGGATCACCATCTCAAAGAGCAAGAGACCATAGAATAGGAGAAGATGTGACAAGGAGACGTCGACAGCGAGACCTTAACGTTCAAGCATGCGGACTAGACATAGGTCTTTTGAGCGCCCTTGCCATCCGGGGCACCAGCATGGCACCATCTTGATGCCAAGCTGCCTTATGTCACCCACAAGTACATCCCATGGTGAAGAGCCAAGGATACCAGCAACATATCTCAAACATGTTCTAGAGATACCAAAACTCCCTATGGGACCCTAGTCGAGCCCACATAGTGCATAGACTACTCGTGACTGACACAAGATAGGACAAGACATGATAGGAGCTCCCCTGACACTTGGAGCTTTGTCTTGTTCAGGTTGTTTTTGCCCCTTGTCTTTACTTCAATTGATCATCAATAGTTTCTGGGAGGTGTCATAAACACCCCCATGGGTGGTATTTTATTGTGCGCCACCTACACATTCCATCAATGTACTTGTTAGTTTAAAAAATTATAATCTAGTGATTGTAATCAAACATATTTTCTTTTGGTCTTCTATTCAATACTTCCTCAAGGAAGTTCCAGATTTCAAATGTTGAGATTACAAAGGTATTCGAAACCATCTTGAGTATTGAGATGCTAGATTTTCATCCAACAACCATTTTATTTCAGCATAAATCAAACATATTATGTATGAATCTCTAAAACAATGAAAGTGGAAAATGATATACTTGTATCGATGTGGCACACCTGACAAGGGATAAACAAGACCCGTTGATAATTCCATTGGTAGGCAGTAAGATGTTGTTCAGCAAGAGCTGATACTATATGTCGGAATGTGGTCACATCATCTACAAGATTTGCCTTCTCAAGCCTTTGGCCAATTCCATAAACCATGAAAACCAAATGGCGCACTGGTACCTGTTGGGAAAATTCATGATCAAGATTATATTACAGATACTCAAGAATTATCAAAAAGTAAAAGGGACATACATTCAATCAATCTTGCATGCCTATAAATAATAAATGCATGCAATCACTTTAAAAAACATAATTTTAAACTTTCTCCTACAAAAGTCCAAAAACCTTCAGCAATTAGCATACTAAACAGTAGGAGGATTGCTTCTCTTATAAAAAGGAATAGAAGGATATCTCCTCTTATTAAAAGTATACCTCTTGATTAGATAAGAAAATCGCTCCCTTAATTAAAAGTAGTAACTACCAGAAAGTTTGCACAGTAAAGAAAGTTCAAATCCTATTAGACTTTGGTAGAGGCCATGATTCCTTGTCTTCAACCGTTTAAGTGCACAGCATCCAACACAGCCAAAAACAATATATAATGAATTCTCAAAATGGGACAACTTCTGCACAAAATGTGTTCCTATAATACCACCATCTCGTGCATCACACATGGGGTTGCCAAATGCACCTGTATGCTATCCTCCCACACCTCGTAGCACCTTCAAAAATATCCTCATTCTACATGCCAACAAGGCACCTTCAATGGGCTGCTGATCTCTGCTCTCCACACTTGTTTGATCTGAAGACATGGGAATCAATGAAGCAATGAGCTGAGCCTAAGAGAAGAGACACTTAACATAGCCGTTGTGGCAATATCTAGTACACCTACATCACTCGACGCAGCCATGAGCTAAGAATCAAAATAGGTCCATAAGGCCTCACTCTCATTGTATGATCATAGTCGGTATACCAACTCAACACTAGGGAAAGTATTAGCTGTGTTGCAAATGTAATAGTAGTAGGAACGATGCTTCTCTAGACATGGTTTGGAGGTATCATGTGTCCCTCCCTCTTCTAGCAATACTTCCTCTACTAATGACAATGACGTCATGAATGCCTCTGCTGTGATCCGATAAAAGCATGAAGACTACTTGACAATTGTATGGGTAGTTCACTGTTAGAAATTATCCCGGTGCACTGTGGATGGCGCATTTTCTTACATTCATGGCTTCTCACACATGTATGGGTGGTAGCACCTTGCAACCATTGCAACATCACAGCTGACACTACAAATCCAGACAATCTATTCATGACCATATTGTTGCTGAGATGCTATACTTGGTGGGGGTATGTCGCTATTACGAGTGCCTAGACAATGTGCTCCCTTGATGAGGAAGACCTATTAATGGAAAAGTGTGATGTGAATCACCTCTGAAATTGGGGGCATGGAACAACCAAGTGTCCACAACCTCTACATGAGAGGCACATGCTCAAATAATATATTGGATGATCTTAAGAGCATTTCTCTCTCAATATATGAATAGATCTAGGAAAAGATATTGGTAACATAACAATTAGGGTTTGTCATTGCCATGACTTACAACGGAGAAATCCTCGGAGGCCAAACCAATCTTATCTGCTCAGAATGACATGTTCATGGTCAGCTTGAAGGACTAAAAACTTGCACATGAATGTGATTAGTTTGTATTTATCACCTCCATCAAATGGAAGGCTATAATGAGGGGTGTGATCACCCATTGAAGAGGAAACAAGTCCTCATCTCCTAATCCGAATTGTTTCCATGATCCACATCCACCAATCATGTGGATGTAGATTTACACCCCTTTAAGATGCTGTGGTTGGAACATCATGCAATCGTAGGCTGGTATAGCTCAATCGCTAGTTATGTGATTGTCTTAAACCAACATGGTCGAACAGACATTAGTTGTTGTCCAGCAGCCCAGTGGCATGTTTGAGCAGAAATTAACAGCAATATATTTTGCCATATACTGTTATTTTACTAAACCAGCCTAGTGGTTGGAACATCATGCAACCATGGTTGCTTTAGCTCAATCATCAGTTATGTGATTGTCCTCAACTAGTATGGTTGAACAAACATTAGTTATTGACTAGCCTGGTGGTTGAAATTATTGTGTTTCTTAGTACTTAAATTCGTTAAATTTAATTTCTTGCTATTTGGGTCATATACCACTGTTAAATTGTGAAATTCAGAAATGAAAAGCAATATATTGTTATTTTCTAATGGTGAAATTCAGATATGAAAAGCAATATGCTTGTTATTGTCTAATATGTGAAGTTGAGACCATCAGGCTAAACCATCTCAGTGGTTGAAACTGTGACAGTGTCCACACCATCCCGATGGTTGAAATTGTGACTGTCTATTGACTTTGTGCCAACATGGACTTATGTAGAAAGAGAATGTGTTACAACTTCTACATGTAGAAAGCTGTCACCTCCAAGGTTAGATTTTATGCTCATAATGTGAAAATTTCACTCACCTACCATCTTCAATTGATAGAAAGGCCTTGGATACTTAACTGTTGATTCTGATATTTCTCTTTAGATTCTTCTCTCACTAGGGTTTTATACTTTGTGTGTGGAAAGTGTTGAAACTAGATCCAAAGAGCTTCTAGATTTTATATCGAAAGAGTTTCTATACTAACATTATGCATCCGAATTATATCTCAATAGTTCCTATACTAACATTATGCATTGCTATCACCTAATCATCCATTTTGAATCCTAGGAAATATCAAATAATGTGTGCAGCTAGAGCTATATTGCTTCTCGACCCAAAAAAATGCTGGATATAGTCTACCATTTGATGTGTGTTGTCTAAGTTTGATAGTTAGGAAAGCATTGAGAACTTCCAAAATGCATGAAATGGCCTCTTAATGTAGCATAGCTTTGCCTAGCAAGACGAAATATGATGGCCAATGCTAGAATAAACTCTCTCTCTCTCTCTCTCTCTCTCTCTCTCTCTCTCTCTCTCTCTCTCTCTCTCTCTCTCTCTCAAGATGAAGCACATTGTGGATGTACACAAAAGTTTAAGAGTGGGTGCTAGGTTTTAACTCCAAAAGAGCTCAAGTATTTGGTCATAAAAATTTGGGAATAAAAGCAATACCCTTGACATTTTGCAAGGAGTATCAAGTCCTTATGGGGATTCTATGTCAAGGTTCATGTCCAGGATCCTCTTCGTACCTTTTGTTCTTCTATAAGACAAAAGAATAGAAAAGTAAAGTTCAAGTAACTGTGTTTCGCTCGATAGGAAAACATATTTTGGGTTCAATAAATGGTTGCATGCAAATGTAATGCTAATCCTAAGAAAGTGCATCTATATATCTAGGTATAGGAATCCTATACCAACATCCCTATTAAGGAGTACATAAAAAAGAAGAAAACCCCATAAGATGCCTATTCATTCTAGTTTTTTTATACTTGTTTTAAAACTCCTTTAAAGGGGCCCTTTTATATCTCCTAAATGTGTTTTCTCTCTTTGGCGCATTTGCATCAACATTTTATTAGCAAAGGGCACCTAGTGAGCCCAAAAGTCATGCATGCATTAAAACAAAATTGACCCAAGACATGAGGAGAAGCGGTACACATAAGCCTCAAAATAAGGGTATCGCGGGTGGTACTTAGTGAGTGCATCCCTCTATCATCCACCTTCAATGTGTGGTCTCATGGGTATCTAAACAATACTGCACAAGTAGGCAACTTAGAGTGGGCCAATCATTTGAGTCATTGTGGGGATCTATAAAGGCCTCTCATTGAGTCCCTTAGAGAGGGCCCCATGCCCTTGAAAATCTGACTCCACAGAGTTAGCATTGTTGTCTACCTACAATTTGGATGAGCGAACTAGCGACATCTAGCACATCCCCATGAAAACCAAAAATCCCTATGCTATAGTTTGCAACCCACTAGCTTGGAATGGCATTTGCACATTTATTTCTAACTCGAACCACACACCTGCTAGCCTCACACATTTATGGCTTGGATGCCCGGCTACTCCCTAGAATTGTCTCAGAGTCCAGTTCTCAAGTGCTACCCGCCCCACCTAAATCAGGTCCACCGATGTATGGGGAATGGGGGGAATATCCATTTTACTATCTTTTTTATGGCAGGCAGCCTAGGGGAAGTTTTGGTTTTCTAATCTCTCCTTGAGCCATGTGTACCATTATTAACCCTTGATCTTGGATTGATCTTAAGGGCTTTAAAGTTTCTTTCTCTGTTGCAAGACATGGTAGACTTTGAAGTGGATAGAGTAGTTTATTGATTCTAGAGTTTTAGCTTTGATGGAGGAACAAGATGCAAAGGACCAGAAGGCCCAGCGATTCGGTGAGTTAGAAGGTAGCACAAAAGAATACAATGAAGATGACAAAAAAGCAGATGCGGCTTACAAGAGCATTGATGAATGACTCATCGAAAAGTACAAAGCAACAAACCCTAAGTGCATGAAGAAGCCAACAAGAATATAGAGATGGTTCCCAAAGTAAAAGAAAGAGCAATCAGGTCCTTACAGTGTGATGGCATAGTTATAGATAGAGAAGCGTGCATCAGAGATGCAGAGACAGTAGAAAGAGCTGGCTGTGTGGAAACCTACCATGCCATTTTCTGAATGAAGATTGGGATTGGTGGGGAGGACAAGGATTGAAAGAGAACGTGGGTTGCAGATGCAGATGAATGTAAGATGTGGGGGTCGACTGAGACAACGAAGGGCAATTTATGCTCATCCCCTTTCAGTTTTCATGGGTAACAAGGTGAATCGCATTCAGGCCTATCAAAAACTAGTGTATATTAAAGAATGGTCTGACTTGTATGCATAGTGAGTACCTGAAAGTTTATTGTTGGTGGAATTGTTTGTCCATATATGATCTAATTTTGAATTGTGAATTGTGGTGGGTTGATGAATTAATTGCTTCATATTGTAATGTTGCATGAAATTGTGAAGTTTTTCCATGTTACTTGCTTGAAGTGTAAAATCTATATTGAAATCTCCCAAGATATAAGTAGGGGATTTTTTATCCAAGTTCTCGAGGATGTTGTTGAGTGTTTGTATAAGAGAATTTGTTGTAGATGTTCGATGCTTGTATACATTTATTATGGCTACTTTTTCTAATGGTTTGATTTCAAATGTAGTTAACAGGCATTGAGTTCCGTCTTTGGTGTAATTTTGTTGTTGTGTAAGAGTAATGTCGCTTCTGTAGTATGTGCAAATTCCCACACCTAATGATTAAGATATGTATTTAAAGTTAGGAATATGCAAGTCTTTTGAGTATTTGTTATGTATTTCTTAGAGGCAAAATATTTTGGATTGGAGAATGTTGTTATTGGACATTATATCTAATTTGTTTTTTTGGAAAGTTATTGCATTTAGTGATTGTGAAATGTGATGTTTATTTTCCATTGTAGAGAAATTAATGTAATCGAATTCCCATGCACGTGTCATTTTCAAACATTCGATCTCTTGCAAGACTGAGTTGTCTACTATTATCATGCCGGGTTTTAACTTGAGTTGTCCATGCAAGCCTTCAATATTCTTTGGCTCTGTAGGTATGTTTATTGTTTTGCTACATGTTTTGTGCCTCACTTCTGTTGCATTAAGAATGTGAGGTTGTGTAGTTAAATGTGAAATACCTCATCGTTGTGTTTATCTTTTGTGGCATTAGTGTAATAAAGAAAAGGTGTTTTGTTCTTGTCTTGAGGTGGATGATAGTACAAGCTATTCAAAAAATTAAAATCAGAGGGTGATTGAATCCCAATACGAATCCGATTAAAAATCTCCAAGATATTGTCATTTTGATACATTGGTGTCTTTAGCTCATAGTACATGACGTGGTCTTTCCAAATGGAAGGTAGCAAAGATAATATTGTTGCTTTTTGAGAGAAAATCCATGCATCCTTTATTGGACTTGCTTGGCATAGGTCACCACACAATATGACATCAACATCTCCAAATGGTGCTGAGTGATTGTGTTTAATCTCTCTCATGCGCATGTCTTTTGCAATGAAGGTGTTTTGCCCAACTAGTGAAATCTCATCAATTAATATTAATTTGATGTCTTTGTATAGTGTAGAAAGTGTTTGCAATGATTCTGATGATAGGGATTTGTATGTTGATGTCATTAGTGGCAAGTTCTGCAAGGCTCCGTCTATGGTGTTACCACCTACATTGTATGCAAATTTGCCTATGTATACTAAGACAAGAATCTTAGGCAATGAAATATCAGACGTGTTATGGTGGCTGTAGTGCCTTAGTAGCGCTTGGATTAACATTAGCAAAGTGAATGTCTTGCCCGTTCCAGCATTCCCAAGATGTAGGGAGGTCTATGGTCATAAATGTTTCTTTAGTAAAACAATATCTTCCACTATTGAGCGTTGTTTTGTATTCAAAGTTCTTATGGAATGATGCTATTGCTCATTTGGTTGCACTTTATATGTGAAATGCATGCTTTCACTGAATTGTTTTTGTCTTTGTGTTCTTTGAATCTCAACTTGAAAGTCAAATTCTTGGATATTATTATGTTGATTATTTTTTGATGATGATGATGTTGTCATTGTAGAGATTGTTGGTGAAGGCTTTAATAACATTAATTTGTTAAATATGGTTTTATTTGTTTCTATTGTGTGTTTGTTTACTTCATAAAAATCATGCCATGTTTCCATTTCAAAGCTTAATTTATGTTCACATTCAGTGAAAGGTAAATAAAGGAGGCACAATTCTCTAAAGTGTTTCTCAAGGTTCTTGTTTTTGTTGTAGTTGTTGAAACGAATAATTCGTTGGCACCTTCTTTTCTTACTTGCATTCTTGTTTGCATCAAACTCACTAACAAAGGATGCCAAACAAATATTTTCCATGGATGACTTGCGTTGCAAATACTTTGTGATTATATTGCAAAAAATATGTCGTTGCTTTTAGGGTCCATCTTCTCAATTGCTTGAGTAAGAAAGTTCTCTCCTCAATTAGGCTAGTGTTAATGTACGAAAATTCTCTTGTGCTTGAAGTAAGTGGCAAGGACAAGCACAAGTACACAGCTTGTTGGGAACTTATATGTTGTGTGTTCTACAAATAATTACCAACTTTGCGTAGTTGTTCATTAGCAGGTGTGTTTGATGGCATGCATTTTGTAAAAGCATTTCAAACGACTTCAGATGTTTCTTTGTCCACTTTTGTCATGTATGAAGTGAAGTATGTTGCAGCCCCATGCAGGTTTAAGCAAATCAATATTGGCTTGCCATAGCTTTGATATTGTTGGATTGAAGTTGTTTTTAAAGACATATTTTGGCTCACGCTTCAAGAAAATTGTGGGTTGGCTAATAGTAGAACATAAAAGCTCTATGTATTTATCATGGGTCATATTAAGTTCTTTGATGTACTGATCGGATGAAAGGCTTAGTGTACTTAGGTTGGCTAATAAAGTAGTAATACATTTCTTTATTTCTTTCCATGCACTTTCAAATATTTATTATTGTAGAGGCAATAATAACCTTGTTGTGTGCATTGGTGGATGTAGGAATCCAAAGCGGCATTTTTTATTTCTTCTTTGACATGTTTTCCTATGTTTGTGTGCTTGAATTTATGGGTTTGGCAAGTCAAGCTTTGATAAATCACAACATATATATTGATCGACAAATTTTTCTATTTCTCCAGTTGATGGTTTACCATATGCTAGTGAATCTTGAATCCAAATCAATCCATGATCATGTTGGCTTCCACGATTTTGAAATTCTGTGACAAATAAGTAATCTGTCACTTTTCCTAAGATGGAAGAATCTTGCTTTAGAAGCCTTTTCATAGCTTGGAAATGGTGGACATAGTATTGAGCACTAGTGACTGGATCATTTCGATTCAAGTTCTGAATTTTTATTGAAGTGCTGTAATTCGAGAGTAGGTGGTCCCAATTTCCTAATCATTGCAAAGAGATTTTTTTGGAGTTTGATTTTGTAGTCTGCTGATGTTCGCATTGAAGTGAAGTCTCGATAACCGATGTTTGAATGTAGAAGTCATTCCACATCTGTATTTTGAAGAGTGTCTTTTGCTTTTAATGTGCGTCCTTGCAACTTTTCTTTTCACATTTGCACCCAAGTTGAAGACATTACTTGTCTAACTAGTACTTTCCTTTTTTGTAAAAAATAAGTTCTCAATTGAGAAAGCAAATTGTCGGTCAATATTTGTGATTTCCCAATGTGCGATTTCTTGGTAGGGAACTTGAGATGGTAATTTGTATGATCTTGGGTGGCCATAAAAGAGATTTGGAAATGCAAGTTCTTCACAATGTATGTCTTTGAAGAGGCTTAGAGGAGAAAATCCTTGTGAAGGGGCTACAATTATTGTTTTGTCTTCAAAATCAATAACTTGTTGGCTTGTGTAAATCCCATGCACTAATGTGTCAGTTGAAAATTATTCATTGCCATCATTAAAATTACTCGTTGTTGTATTGTCTTTGGAATTCATTTTTTGCAGTGATTCTATGTGATTTGCCTACTTATTATTCATTTATACATTGTATTTCTTGTATAGGGGGCCTTGCAATAGTTCATTTAGTGCACACATTGTAACTCTTAGTCTTACTAACCCACTCATATAATAATGTGTATATTCTAGTTTTCTTTTGATAGCAACCATTGATGTTGTTCCATCAGCAATAAATCTTTGAAGGACTCTTTGAGCTCTATCAACATCGGCAAACACATTCACAACACTTCCCTTCAAACCATATTGTCCATCAAAAGTTAGTTCTCTTATTTGGGCAAAAGGAATTATAATTGAAATAAGACGTGCTTCAATATCATTCATGTAGATTCCTTTGGAATAGGCATGTTTATATTATAAAATGTTGGTAAAAAGTTGTTTTCAATACTTTTGAATCACATTGAACATAATTTTTTTTCCTTTGGGGGTATTGAGTCGTTTATAGCACCGTTCTCTCTCAAGAACACACACATACATGGTGTCATTTTCTTTAACTTCGAAAGAAATGTTAAAGTATTGCAACATTTGCAATAGTGTTGTGGAGAATCTTCTATTGTTTTAAAGTATTGTGCTTGATGTTTATTATCATGTCTTTTCCTCTTTCTTGAGTTATTTATTTTTTGGGTTTGCAATGTATTACTCTGGCTTGGAAGTGTAGGGAATGCTTGAGAAGCATTCTCTATGGAAACTACTTTATGTTGTCCTTGTGAATTTGTTGTGATTGCAATGTTTGTTTCTTTTGTGGACTATATATCTTGCGAACTATTGATTGGATTGGAAAGGATGCTTGTACATAAGTTAGTTTAAAAATATTTGCAACTTCTCTAGCACTTAAATGTTGATTAGCTTGGAGAATAAGTGCAAGATTGTTTTCATTGTATGCATCCCATGTAATGTATGCACATTTTTTTGAATGATCCACCAAAGGGGAAAGTTGGATTGGAATTGTTTTTTCGTCTATAAGAATTGTAAATGATTTAGTATACTCTTTTAAGGAAACTTGAAAAGCTTGGTATAGTTCCATAGAATTTTGGCAAATAAGCCTAAATGAGCATTGTGAGTGTTTAGAAAGATACATCAAGCAACTAATCAACAAAGCTCTAGAGGTAGATATATTATGAACCATTGAAGCAATTTGTAGTTGAAAAGTGTTCTCATTTGTGTTTCTACCTAAGCCCTTTGTGCAAAGTTGAAAATGTCAGTATTTGACAGATATTTCACTAGAAAGTGGGAGTTTTGTTCAAGGTCAAATTCATGAAGTTGGCAACTATTTGTTTCTCTAATGAAATTTCCATTTGCATGAAAGACCAAGAGATATGTCTTAAATAATGAACTTACAACAAAATGACGAGGATTTTGCAAAAGATAATATCATATGGTAGGAATGAGTACAACAAGTAGACTTCCTCAAGCCTCAGCATCAAATCCTATTATATGTCTAGAACTATTTGCTGTGAAAGTTCCACTATGTTTGGTGCAATGAAGAATAGAACATGCACGAAGTACACTCTCAAAGTGAAGTTCCATGAAAGGTGCCTCCAAAGACAAAATGTTGTCTACATGCGCGCCGTGCAACTGAATAATGGTCTCATCTCCTCCATGCTGAACTATTTTCCCTGTCAAGCTTAGACTTTGGCAAATGGACTGTAGACGGTCACAACTGTAGAAAAAAGGTCGATGATGGTCTCTACTAACACGTGTGCTAGTGCAGACTCCATAGTAGTGCTCAACAAGCTGTGAATTGAGGTTTGTGAACACAAGTAATCCAGTCACTTGCAAAAACAACACTAGCAATACATTTCTAGCATTCTCAAAAGCCAATGTGAAAACTATGTTGCACTTACCATACGTCTGTAACCAAGATTTCCAACTTGTGTCACAAATACTTGGGTAAGTGTTATGGATAAAATTGTCTAAGGAAAAAGGCATTAATATGCATGTGTTTGTATATGTGGCAATAGTATAATAAAATATGGTGTGCATAGGGCCCAAGGTTGAGGTGGCAGGGCATGACCATGTGCCACCCTTCCATGTAAGAGGACCCATAAGGTGTGTTGTACATAATCCATAATAGTAATATTATAAAATGCAAGGTGGCATGGCTCCTCCATGTGCCACCCCTCCACCTAGGCTGCATTTAGTGAGATATGGCTCAAAGTCCATGGGAGAAGCAATATAAAATAGGTGGAGATAGATATTATATTGAGTTATTCCCTCTATATGGGATAGGCCCATGTGGGGGAGGTATAGAAGGACCAAGAGAGCTAGTTAAATAATGGGGAAAGTAGGATGAGGTGGCAAGATTCCTTGTGCCAACCCTCCACTTGTCCTCCTAGAGGTTTGAACATATTATAAAATTGGAAAGAGACCAAGGGAGTATCATAGACTTGAGATATGGGGCTTGATTTATGTGGAAAATTGAGGCAAAGGGTTGTCGCACACAATTGAAAGTGCGTAACCACCTAGCCCACATGGGAGACTTTTCCACACACACCATGCATGTGGGAGGATACATTAATGTGGAGGGACCCCCTCTTTTGGCTATAAAAGGAAGGGGCAATTCCTTAATGGGACACGCTCATTCTTGTAAAGCCACCTAGCTAGTATTTTGATATTTCCCTCTCATCCCTTCTTTCAAATAAAGTATGGTTCTCTTCCCTTGATGTCTACATCTCAACATTCCTCCTCCTATCATGTACATGCTTCTCTTCCCCCTCTCCCTTTCCCCTTCTGTCATAGTCTCCCTTTTCCTTCCCTCCACTTCTAATTCCTTTTTCACCCCTATGACATCCCTTCGCCCTCTTGACCTCCTTTTCTCTATGGCCTTTGAGCGTCGCCATACTTAGCCTCTAGCCTCTGGCCTCGATTACTTTTCTGGCTAAAAGTTTTGGTGTGGCTGCTGGGATCCGAATCTCCATGGCTGGTGGTGAATCTTCTATTTGTACGGGTTACATCAACAAAACTATACCATCTGTGCTCTTTCTAAGCTACTGTGCGTGCATTCGATTTGTGCGTCTCCTGCGCGACAGTTCTCTGGACTGTTGCGACTTCGGGTTGCGGACAGTTTTCTGCGTGACAGTTCTCTGGACTGTTGTGACTTCGGGTTGCAGACAGTTTTCTGCGCTCACCTACGCGACAGTTCTCTGGACTGCTACGACTTCTGGTTGCGGACAGTTCTCTGGACTGCTCTGGTCGCGGACTGTTTTCTGAGCCCCTGCAAAAGAGTAACAACAGATCCCGCGCCCCCCTATCTCTTCTCTTTCTCTTTCTCTTCTCCTTCTCCTCTCCTCTCCTCTCTTTTTATTAAAGAGTAGGATTGGAACCCAAGACCTCCCCCTTCACAAAAGAAAGTCTTATCATTGGGCCAACAAGTTGGAAGTGGTAAAAATGTAATGATTTTTGTTCATATATTGAAATCGCGGGAGCTGTAACTCTCTAACCGTAAGGAGTTTGCTCTTGCTGTAAAAAGAAAAAATACTTCATTTTATGTGCTCTATCCACATCTCTTGCTAAGGCTTGGTTCCACGACATCAACAAGCCTTGGAACTTTGCAACCAATTTGAAGAGGTAAAAATTCAGCATATCCCTCGAGCTCGAAATCTTGTTGCTGATTTCTTGGCACGTGAAGCTTGTACTTCAATCACACATGACGCGAGTGGAAGCGCCACCCCAACAAAGCCGCAAGCCATGAAGGAGGGTGATCGTTTGTAAGGAATGCAAAGGTTGTGGTCATCATGAAACTAAGTGTTGGGCGTACTTGATACAAGTTCACCGACTTCGGAAGATCATCAGGAGGGTTCTCAAGGACATTGCTCAAAAGAAGGATGCTAGACCGCACACCCCTTGAAGAAATAGCATGGCGACTACAAGAACTGGAAGAAGCTGAAGGTGATGTGCAAGCTCTCCAACTATTGACATTTGTCATGGCATTCTTGTTTGCCTTGATGAACAACCTCATGCAACGCCGCGCCTCTAACCCTCGCGTGTAATGATCAATGTGATATCATGAGGGTTGGTCCTTTTAAGATTGTCTATGTGCTATTCTATGCTGAAGATTCTTCTCGTGTAATATTTCACACTACACCAGTCACACCCCACCCTGCCTATGTGTGCTTTTTGGATGTATCTTCACCCGATTTTCAGTTCAAGCTTCCTCTTACTATTGTTCGAAGCCCCTCTTTTCCATCTTCCAAGCATGGCTGACATTCCCATGTTTTGTGGATGGGTAGAAGAAAATCCAAATGAGTATCTTGTGGCTTTCAAGCGCCGTTGTGTTTCTCTCAACTTTCTTACTGAAGACAGATGGCTATTGGTTCTTCCCACATTTCTAGAAGGTTTGGCTCAAGTGTGGTATGAGAAGCAAGCCAAAGATGTTTGCCAAAGCTGGCCAAGGTTGACAGCAGCAATGATTGAGTATTTCGGCAAAGAAGAGGAGCCGGAGAATGTGTACCTGCAGGTGGCAAATTTGAAGCAGTCAGAAGGTGAGACGGCGCATCGATATGTGGATCGAGCGGCCGTGCTCCTGGACCGTTTGATTGCCACACAGGAGGACAATGGCGGGTTTCAAGCTGGAATGACTCAGCATGTTCTGGGCTACCTTGTAGCAGGAGCGAGTGATGAATTCTGCCTCAAGCTTAAATGGGAGAATCCAGAAACTATGGTGCTAGCACATGAGATTGCTCAAAAGTTTGATAAAGTTCAGTCTGACCCCGCTTCAAAGAAGACGATTGTCCCTCCGCATCCCCCTCAATTCCTGCAACAACAACCTGGGGGGTCTAACTCAGTGGCATACCCCCACCCCTCATCAGGGATGTATCCACCACCTCCACCTCAGATGTATGGTCCTCCCTTAGATGCTTACCCTCAACAAGGTGGATATCCTCATCCTCCGCCTCGAAGATTTCCCCAGCCTCGCCCACGAGCTCCCCTCCTCTCTACTCCCGTGGCCCCTCCAACTAAAGAGGCTCCCCCTGCAACAGAACCTGGAGTCAATGACCTAGCCAAGGCCCTAAATGATCTTCGGCTTGAGATGGTGGGCATCAGAAATCAAGCCAACCGCCCTCCAAGAGATCGTGCTAATGTTGTATGCTACGAGTGCCACCAGAAGGGTCATTATCGCACAGAATGCCCCAATACTCCAAGGGTGAATCTTCTAAGTGAGTCAGGCACTGAGGATTCTGATGTGGAGATCCTTGATCTCGGGAAAAGAACTCGTGCTACCTCGGACCCCTCTCCAAACTGTGGACCGGGCCACCCCAGGAAGAAGGTGTCCTTCTCAGAGCCCTCAGATGCTGAGATGGCAGACCCACCAACAGAGAAGACTAAAAGATCTCGCAGGAGTAAGTGGTCACCCTCGGATTTTCCCATCGGCTCAGGGCAAGAGGACTATTCGGTCGTTCAGGACCTTGCTCATCGGTCTTTGAGCATCACACTCCCTCAACTAATAGCATTAAGCCCTAAGGTGAGACGTGAGCTACAGCAAGGTCTCTCAACAAGGAAGAGCAAGAAAAAGGGAAAGGTACGAGATGTATCTTCTATCTCTGAAGAAATTGATCGGCACCCACACACAGTAGATGTCATCATAGATAATTGCCGTGTCAAAAATGTGTGTGTTGATGGGGGAGCTGCATGTAATATCATGGTGCCCCGCATCATGAAGAAATTAAATTTGAAATGTACAAGGCGTTCCTCCACTCAAATCAAGGTAGCATATGGTCGATGACTCGCCACCATGGGAGTCATTGAGGATTTGCCCATCACTGTCAACAGGTTGACCACCACTGTCAATTTCTATGTAGTGGACATTGAAGATACAGGCCGAAGTTACCCAGCCATACTCGGGAGACCATGGTTGAGAAAAATTAATGCAGTCAGCTATTGGAAGACAGGACACATGTCTTTTGGTGCTTCGAAGGAGAATATCCCAGTGCAACCTGGTGCCATGGAACCGGAAGAAGAAGAGGAGCATGACAGTGATACTCTCTCATCCTCAGTGTCTGAGTCCATGGAAGAATCAGACGGGGGGGAGGAATTCTCAGAGGAGGAAGTTTACATGATGGGGGTGTCTCTGACCCTGCCACTTGCAGAAAAGATAACAGCTAGCCCTCAACATCTCGAATCAATGCTTTCTCCAGACCTCACTCCAGGTGAGAAAGATGAGTTTTTTGAAATGTTCAAAGATTTCCCTGACCTCTTGCAACTAGGTACCACCACCTTCGCCATGTGACTGCCATAGAGCACAAGATAGAGCTGAAGCATGATACAAAGCCTGTGGCTCAGAAGTATCGGAGATTAGGGCCCCTGTAGACCGACGCTTTGTGCTCAGAGTTGCAGAAGCTTGTAGAGGCTGGGTTTATTGTTTCGGTTCACAATACTGAATGGGTTTCACTAGTGGTTGTCATCCCAAAGAAAAACAACAAGCGGCGGGTCTGCATCGACTATAAGAAGCTCAATGCTGCCACCAAGAGGGATCATCATCCTCTACCCTTTCAAGACCTCATTCTTGAGAAGGTAAGTGGTCATGAGATGTATACTTTCTGTGATGGTTACTCTGGGTTTTATCAAATCAGAATTGCCGAGGAAGATGTGCTTAAAACCACATTTGCCACACCCTGGGGGACATTTGCATTCAAAGTAATGCCATTTGGCCTCACCAATGCTCCTGCCACCTTTCAAAGGTTTATGCAGATGGTGTTTGCTCCTTATTTGGGGGATTTCTTGGAGGTGTTTTTAGATGATTTTTGTATATTCTCATCACGTAAGGAGCACATCATGAAGGTTAGATTGGCCTTCCAAAGGGTCAATGATGCAAATGGCAGTCTCAACCCTGAGAAATGCACCATTGGAGCCACTCAAGGGAGGTTATTGGGACATGTTGTCTCATCCGAGGGCATCAAGCCTGACCCCGAGAAGGTAGAAGCCATCCTCAAACTCTCCCCACCTACAACCAAACGTCAGGTACACTCATTTGTCAATCTAGCAGGATACTATCGCCACTTCATTGATCAGTATGCTGCTTTGACACGGCCCATGACTATGCTATTAAAAGATGGGGTTGATTTTTCTTGGGATGAGGATTGTGATCATGGTTTTGCACAAATCAAGAATGCTCTGGCTTCAGAACCCATTCTACGCAATCCAGACTGGTCAAAGACCTTCTATATCAATCCTGGGTTTGGTGAGCACACTCTGGCAGGTATTCTTCTCCAGCAAGGGGAGGATCGGTTCATGTATCCCGTTCGATTTGCTTCTCGACAATTGCTCGACACTGAGCGACGCTATTCAGAGGCCGACAAGCATGCCTTGTCTTTGGTGTTTTGCATTGCGAAATTTAAGCATTATGTGGCTGGAAAGTCCTTCTTTATACTCACTGGCACTGGTCTTGTAAAGCAAGTTCTTCAATCACCAAATCCCATGGGCCGGTTGGCCAAATGGTTGGCAGTTCTACAAGAATATGATTTTTCTTTCAAAATTGTAAAAGGGGGTTGTTCCAACTTGAAGAATGCTTTGATTGATTTAGATGAGTGCCTTGATGTAACCCTTCTAGTAGCCATAGAAGTTGGGGATCCTTGGTATGGTGGTATCTATAAGTTTTTGACCGCTTTCTCCTTTCCTTCAGAAAGTACTAGCTATGAGAGAAAGAAGATCCGCAGAGATAGTAGGCGCTATACCCTCCTTGATGGGGTGTTGTACTGTCAAGGCATGGATGGGGTACTCAGACGGGCCATTGATGCAGATGAAGTGCCTAAGGTATTGAAGCATTATCATGATGGATTTTGTGGAGGCCACTATGCCAGTGACTATACAGCTAAGAAGATTTTACATGCTGGATACTATTGGCCGACCTTGTTCAAGGATGTCACTTTGTATTGCAAAACCTGTGAACCATGTCAATTATTTGGTAGGAAGGATTTGCATCCTGGGCAACATCACCCAGTGATGTCCATCCATCCGTTTCAGAAGTGGGGAATAGATTTTGTCGGACCCTTGCCCGTGACTGCCCGCAAAAAGAAGTATCTTTTGGTAGCCACTCAGTATGTCACTAAGTGGGCTGAAGCTATTGCCCTCTCTGCTGCAAATGCCAAGGTAGTTTCAAATTTCATCTTTGAACATATCTGCACAAGGTTTGGGACACCCATGGAGATAGTCTCTGACCATGGGAGTCCATTCTTAAATGAAGTAGTGGAGTTACTCATGGATCACATGGGCATTGATCATCACACTTCTAGCATCTATTATCCAGCATCTATGGGTCAAACAGAGCAGACCAATGGCCTCCTTTGTAAAACCATGGGAAAAATGGCCGCAAGGAATAGGAGCCAACGGGATCAGAAGGTCACTGAAGCCATGTGGGCTTACAACATCACTCATAAAACATCTACAGGTCACACCCCTTTTGAGTTGGTGTATGGTACTGAGGCAGTTTTACCACTAGAGATAGAGATTCCGGCCTTGAGATTGGCACAGGAACAAAGGATGATAGAAGATGAACATGTAGAGGCTAGATTGGTACAACTTGAGAAGTTAGATGAAACCCGACGCCTTGCACTACATCAAACAGAGATCCAAAAGAATCGACAAAAGGCCCGATTGGATGCTAAGATTCGCAAGGGATGGGAAAGACACTTTGCTGAGGGGGATGTTGTGCTATGCTTTGATAATAGATTGGACCACCAAATGGATAAGAAGTTTCTGCCACTATGGGCTGGTCCATACAAAGTCATCAAAGAACGTAGCAATGGGTCTGTACAAGTTCAGGAGCTGCATGAACCATATGGCAAGAAGGTGATCAACAAGCGTTACCTCAAGCCTTTCTTTGTGCGTGATGGTCCCAGGCATGGAAATGCTGTGCATTCCCTGCCTGGGGGGGGGAATTGTTATGGATAAAATTGTCTAAGGAAAAAGGCATTAATATGTATGTGTGTTTGTATATGTGGCAATAGTATAATAAAATATGGTGTGCATAGGGCCCAAGGTTGAGGTGGCACGGCATGACCATGTGCCACCCTTCCATGTAAGAGGACCCATAAGGTGTGTTGTACATAATCCATAATAGTAATATTATAAAATGCAAGGTGGCATGGCTCCTCCATGTGCCACCCCTCCACCTAGGCTGCATTTAGTGAGATATGGCTCAAAGTCCATGGGAGAAGAAATATAAAATAGGTGGAGATAGATATTATATTGAGTTATTCCTTCCATATGGGATAGGCCCATGTGGGGGAGGTATAGAAGGACCAAGAGAGCTAGTTAAATAATGGGGAAAGTAGGATGAGGTGGCAAGATTCCTTGTGCCAACCCTCCACTTGTGCCAACCCTCCACTTGTCCTCCTAGAGGTTTAAACATATTATAAAATTGGAAAGAGACCAAGGGAGTATCATAGACTTGAGATATGGGGCTAGATTTATGTGGAAAATTGAGGCAAAGGGTTGTCGCACACAATTGAGAGTGCGTAACCACCTAGCCCACATGGGAGACTTTTCCACACACACCATGCATGTGGGAGGATACATTAATGTGGAGAGACCCCCTCTTTTGTCTATAAAAGGAAGGGGCAATTCCTTGATGGGACACGCTCATTCTTGTAAAGCCACCTAGCTAGTATTTTGATATTTCCCTCTCATCCCTTCTTTCAAATAAAGTATGGTTCTCTTCCCTTGATGTCTACATCTCAACATTCCTCCTCCTATCATGTACATGCTTCTCTTCCCCCTCTCCCTTTCCCCTTGTGTCATAGTCTCCCTTTTCCTTCCCTCCACTTCTAATTCCTTTTTCACCCCTATGACATCCCTTCGCCCTCTTGATCTCCTTTTCTCTATGGCCTTTGAGTGTCACCATACTTAGTCTCTAGCCTCTGGCCTCGATTACTTTTCCGGCTAAAAGTAAGCTCCTCTTTTTTCCTTTAGGAACTTTTTAAAGTATGGTGAAGTCGAATACACACAATGTATTTCTTAGACATGTAAGACACATTCTTCAAAGTGTACATGATAGTCCCCTCCTCATTATATTCTTGCACAAGACATGCGAAGAGGCTTTTATGCTCATTCATGAAAGTGAGCTTCCAATCATAACAATTTTCATTAAATTTTGAATGCACCAAAACAAAACATTTACTCTAAATCATCTTGGATTTGAGTGAACTTACAGCATCTTGGTCTTCGTGCCTAGGACCATCTGCAATTACTAGTTGATTGGCAACTCCACCATCAATGTCAACTTTCATGATGACAAATGAGATTGTGCCCATGGCTTGGGTAATGCTTTTCATTGATCTATAATGTCTCATGACATAAGGCACATATGTTGCTATTTTGTGATCATTCAACAAGGTGATAGTTCCCTCAAAAGGTTCACCTTTAACTATTGTAGTTGTTGCATCAAGGTGGATATAATAACCACAAGTACCACCCTCACCAACATTCCTCTTCAACATAGCAGGACCTTCTATCCTATAGAAAGAATCAACTTCTAGCTTGTCTTTGAATTCATCAACATAGGCATGGGAAACAACTAATGTTATAGTATCACAATTATGCCTATCAGTGAAATTAACTCTCATGACAATAGGATAGCTAACATCTTTTTCCTTATATGTGCCATACTTCACCAAGATTTTTCCTTCAAAGAAAAACCTATAGGTAAGACAATCTGCTAGCTGCCATATGTATAACACAGGAAGGTAGTTGGGAGGGACTAAACCATGATTTTGAGCAACAACTATGGCTTGGCAATTTCCACTATCATTGGACATGGGCACATTCTCATGACTATGTTCCTCGGGTAATATTGGTGAGTTGACATTTGTTTGGATCTTTGTCTTTGGTGATGATGAGAATTTGTTTGCTACAATGCAAATAATAGTAAAAACTAGTAAGCTTGGTTGTAATTAATAAAGACCATGAAGATATAATTTTTCCTTTAATGCAATAAGAGGCCACTATTATATGCCACACAATATTATAACAACTTCAAATGAAGAAGCAAAAGATCATTTGTTATAGTACATATTAACAAGAAAACATAGAATCAAAGAGCACAACATGTTTGTATAAAGAATATTAAAGGGATAAATAAATTATGTGGATGTTTCTAGCAATGTATTCTATGGCTTTCAATGTAGCTTATTGCATTTGAAATTTAACACAAACAATAAATTAAAACTTATGGGAGTTTGAAAACAAAGCATGCTTATTAGTGCCTCATAGAAGGCATAATTCAAACGTTAATGTTTAAGGCACACAAATTTCAAAGTTTAAAAAAACTAATCACTATCATCTTCGTCAAAATTTAGAGTTATTTCTCTGCTGCAAATATTGTATTTGTAGCAATAGGTAGACAACTTTTGTTCATGTAGAATATACCTGCACATAAGATAAAAAACAAGTTATACAATGGTCAAATATCTTGAGTTTGCTAAGACAAATATAATGGAGTATACCTTCGTTGAATGCAGTTTTCACTGCTACCTCGAATGCCTTTCTGAGAGACTTTTTAGCACATTTGTTTATCCCAAACTACTTCACAAATAGAGCTTCTTTTGGTGGTTTTCCAATACTACTGAGAAGAAAAGGCGTAGAAGGAGAAACAGTATGAGAAACCTTAGCATGATCGACCTTGGCAAAGGTAGCCGAATCTGCAAAAACAAACAATCAATTAGCAAATCATTTCATTCATTTTTCGGAAAGCATAGAATCACAATGTCACATTCAATGAATTCGATAAGGTATCCAAAATGGAATTTGTATTTGAGACTATGCTTCTTTAAAGTATATCCCAAACAACCACCGTGCTGGTTTTATTAAATTATTTTTGTAAATCCCAAATGGTAAATCCCATGCTTGTTTTTTGTATATCCCAACAACCACTGTGCTGGTTTCCATAACGAATCCACACATCCACAAATACATTCATCTTGTAATAATAGAAGCAAACCACCACACTGGTGGCTATTAATATCCTAGTGCAACCAACGACCGTGCTAGCGATCACTTATCCTGCACTGCTACTATGCTATCCCTACACTACTGCCATGCTATCCTAAAATTTGTTGCACAATTGTATACTAAAACAATCCTCTTTAGATTGTTTATCATGTCATTAACCGTCAGATTTCATCTCATGCTTGTTTTTACTATATCCCAACAACCACTGTGCTGGTTTCCCATAACGAATCCACACATCCACAAATTCATTCATCTTGTAATAATAGAAGCAAACCACCATCTTGCTTGATTCTTCCACACCTAATGCCAATTTGCTTGCTAACTCATAGGAGTCCAGGTCAGTTCAATGCACGTACCATTTCTGCATTTTAGATGATAGGGAACATGACACCTTATTTGTGCAACATGCTTTTCTACTACTTTAGGAATGGATGAAAGAGAAGAATCACCATGCAGAAAATATAAAACAACATTGGGTGTGGTCAGATGGTGCTCCATGAAGTGAAAGTGAATGAAGTGCAAAGGAGAAGCCGGCATAATTGTGAGAAAATTAAAGGAGTTCATGGTCTGCATAGCATATGGGGCTTTTCAAACAACCAACTGATTAAAACAAGAAAACTTTCTTGTTTCTACAGTGCATGCATCATAGGGGATCATGACGATTGTGAGAACATTGCAACTGTGAAGACATGGGAGCGAGTTCAAGATTTCCCTCTATGTTCAGATGGAGTGACAAACAATGGAGATACAAATGACTCACCACAGTTTGGGGAGAGTTTCAATGACCTCACTAACTATCTAGAAGAGGGGAAAAAGTTTGCAGCTGTCGCAGCATCTGGGGAGAATGAGGAAGATGACCCATACTTTCTATAATAGTGCACAAAACCTAGCACAAGGTTGAGGAAACATTTAAGGATAATTTGGGAACAACCTATGAGAAGTGGGATGTAGTGGTCGGAGATTTTTTGTACAAAAAAACATCCAAGAGAGGACGCATTTATGAACTGCTACATAAGAGTCCACAAACATGTGTACTCTCATCTAGTAAGAGCTATTAAGTTTCAGATGCAACTTATGCCACAACGAAAGAAGGGAAAAAGTGTCTTCAAATTGGATTTAGATACACATGAGCACATCTTGGGGTGTCTTAGAGTGGTGGACGAGGATGACTGAGATAGTACTAAGAAAACATAGTTTCATTGCAAGGAAACAATATTTCACTTGTCCTAGAAAATGGAATTTGTATTTGAGACTATGATTCTTTTTAGTATATCCCAAACAAATGCCGTGCTAGTGTTATTAAATTATTTTTGTAAATACCAAACGGTAAATCCCATGCTTGTTTTTTGTATATCCCAACAACCAATGTGCTAGTTTCCCATAACAAATCCACATATCCACAAATCCATTCATCTTGTAATAATAGAAGAAAACCACCATGCTGGTGGCTGTTAATATCCTAGTGCAACCAACCACCACGTTGGCGATCACTTATCCTCCTGCACTACTGCTGTGCTATCCCTACACTACTTCCATGCTATCCTAAATTTTTTTGCACTGTGTTATACTAAAACAGTCCCCTTTAGACTGTTTATCATTTCATTAACCAGCAGATTTCATCCCATGCTTGTTTTTAGTACATCCCAATAACCACCGTGCTGGTTTCCCATAACGAATCAACACATCCACAATCCTTTCATCTTGTAATAATAGAATCAAGCCACCATGTTGGTGGCTGTTAATATCCTAGTGTAACCAACCACCGCACTGGCGATAACTTATCCTACACTTCTACCGTGCTATCCCTACAGTACTGTTGTGCTATCCTAAAAAAATTTGCACAGTGCTATACTAAAATAGTCCCCTTTAGATTGGTTATTGTTAACCATCAAATTTCAACCACTGGGCTACTTAAAACATTTAAGTACTAACATGGAAGGAGGTCGATACAAAATCAGGTATTACGACCACCATGAGAAAGTCCACAAGTCCAAGAAATGTCTGCAAGATTTTTATTTTGTGCAAATACAACAACAATTTGCGACTAAAGGAAATTCCAAACTCCCAACTATTTTATCAACCTCTCTATAGCAAGCATCTCCCAGCTCTTTAGGCCAGTCTGATGCACAATGGCAGACCTCTTCACACACTCGGATTACACACTGCTTGCTTGACTCTATCAACTTGTATGCCCATAGTAACTCCTCCTTTCGCTAGGGGTCCTCTCCATCCTGGTCTTTGCGTTGTATACATCTTTGCACCTTTATCATGTCTGCCAAAAGAAACCTACATCATGATCTTGAGAAGTACCTTAAAGGAGTAGGAAAAAAAATAGCTAGGGAAATTAATATTCATCATCTGTGCCGACTCCAAGTAATACACCCACCACCGAAGCATGTCCTCCTTGCATCTATTTTCCTCCTCCTTCTCTGGGTCTGTTTCTGCGAGGAGATCATCCAACATTGTTTTTAGATTGAACAAAAGCATTCCAAAGTCTTTTGCATATGCCATAGATTTGCAGTATGTGGAATGGCAATAGGTGGATCAGTGTATAGAGTTTGGATTGGTGTACAGATTTTTGGGGCTAGATTTTATAATGGGCTCTTAGTTGTGTCTGCACTGCACTTAAATAGGGAGAGAGTTCATTGAGCTCGACCTTCTCATTCTTTAATCTCATGTTATTTGTCTAATGAAAATCTTTGAGTTCATTGAGCCCAATCTTCTCATTCTTTAGTCTCATGTTAGTTTTCTAATTAGAATCTTTCCTCTCACATTAGTTGTCTAATCGAAATCTTTCATCTCACATTAGTTGACTAATCAAAATCTTTTAGTCTCACATAAGTGATCTAATCGAAATCTTTCATCTCACATTAGTTGTCAATGTGAAATCTTTCGTCTCACGTTATGGTCCTTAGCATGGATCAAAGGACACTATCTAGCCACATAGCTGAGAAAACATTGCCCAAGTAAACTTTGGAGAAGATTAACAATTCAATAGATTACAACATATTACATAGATTACATC
Organism: Dipteris shenzhenensis; assembly: GCF_047967505.1. NCBI lineage: Eukaryota > Viridiplantae > Streptophyta > Polypodiopsida > Gleicheniales > Dipteridaceae > Dipteris > Dipteris shenzhenensis. The sequence continues at coordinate 30,244,381 of NC_141607.1, read as the reverse complement.
TCAAAGACTCCTTTCCTTCAGATTACATCTCAAGGACTCCTTGTTGATCTCCCTGATTGTAGGCTCGGCCCTCCTTACTCCTTTCCTTGCTTCTTTCCAAAATGGGGCTGGTTCGTTCCTACAAGGGCCCGGCCCCTCCATGCTGCTTCCTCTTTTCTTAATTTGAGCTTCCTAGTTGCAGGCTCGGCCCTTCTTGCTCCTTTCTTGAAGGGGGCTAAAGCTCGTGCTACACAACCCTATCGTAATCTTGTTGTAGGGTCTCGTAGCTTACTCTTTGGACTTCCAATAGTGTTTCAAAAAAACAACCCTCACCGTGGTGGTTGCTACAAATTGCTCCACTGTGGCTACTGCAACATGCTCCACATGGCTGCTCTCTAAATCCTTCTTGGCTTGGAGAGCTGCCTCGTTGTCTTCTCCACCCCGTTTGCTCTCTGCCCCATCCTTCCTAGCCTTGAAGCTCTCTCACAGTTCCTCCATCATCTTTCTAGTTTCTACATTCTCCCTTTTCAGCTCCTCCATCATCTGGTCTTTTTCAATGTTCAATGTGTTATGCATGTTGCAGAGCCGTTTGTAAAGACCCTCCTTTTTAGCTCTCTAATCTTCAAGCTCTTTTCGCATCATTTCTAGCTCCTTGTCCACCATGTCCCCGTCACTTCTCACTTGTTCGATCCTATCTCGGAGCTCCTTCATGTGCTTCTTTGCTTCTTCTCTTCTATGCCTTTCCATGTCGACCATTTTTGTAGCAGCCTCAGCTTGCTCTTATGCCTGCAAGGCCCTCAATTGTGCCTCCTCTACCTTGGCTTCTACACTTTCCTTGAGACTTCTCTCAAGTTGCGTTGTCTTTGTTGCATCGATGGCTTTCTCTTGTAGAAAGGTCACCTTCTGAGACATCTGCTTATCGTGTTGCTCAAAAATTCCTTTGAGGGTAGATGCCATCAGGTCCATTGCAACTCAGTAGACCGAGATGACAATTGGGATTTGTCATCCACGCAATTCTTTAGGTTGGTTAACACACTCTTGAGAAAATCTATGACTGATAAAAATGTAATCTACTATGAGTAGTGATTTCAATTTCAATTGCCCTACACACTAATAAAACTGTAAACTGCTCTATGCAATTCTTTCAATTTCAATTGCCCTACACACTGATACATATAGCTACCAATATTGAACTATGCTCATCGCTTGAGGGTCATTGTGAGTGTGAAACCACATGTCAGCGAAGGGACTGACTCCGATTAGGAACTAGTCGGGAAAATTTGAGCATGGCTTCAATTGGCAACTTGGAAACTTGTGTCCTAAACTTAAGATGTAAATAAAAATAAATTTTTTTTTTTTTAAAGTATGGGAAACTTAAATTTTTTAAGTTTTACTAGTTTAATAATTATCTAATTACTAAATTTAAATTTTCAATAAAATAAACAATTAATTTTTAAAAAATATTATTTCTAAATTTAAATTTTAAATTCTTTTCATTTCATTTCTAATAATACTCGATTCTTACGATTCTCACTTAGGTTTGATTTTAAAAACTATAAACTGAAAACCATAAAAGTGAGACGATTTTAAATTTTTTTAAAGGTTGCTTCAAATTTCAAAATTTTAATTCTGAGATACTCTTCTCTCTACGATTTTAAATGTTTAAAAGCTTGTTTCAAAAAATGAGGGAGGGGGCTAGGGGGGGGGGGGAATTAAAATTTTGAATTCTAAGGTTCTCATGATTTCATTCCTCTTGTCGTACGATTCATTTCTTTATTTCTTCTTATCTTCTCCTCATTTTCATTCATATTCTCCTCATTTTCATTCTTACTTCATACGACTTCATACGACTCACTTCTCAACTTCTTATGGCTCACTGCTCTTCAAATGAGATATGATTCCATTTCTTAACTTTTTAAAATCTTTTCACATTCCCTTTCTCCCACATTTTCTTAGATTTTTGCTTTCTTTTTATCCACTCCTCTCTCAACAACCTCCCTCCACTCCTCTCCCTCACCAAGAGTTCTTTCTTCACCACCATAGCGACCTCCCTCCACTCCTCTTTCTCACCGTGACACTCCCTCACCACTGCGACAACCTCCCTCCACTCCTCTCCCTCATTGCGACACTCCACTCTCTCACTCCACTCCTCTCACACTCCACTCCTCTCCCTCCACTCCCTTACTCTCTCTGCTTTCACTCCCTCTTGCTACCGCGGCGGCAGTAGCGATAGTAGTCACTCCCTCACTCCACTCACTCCCTCACTCTCTCTCTCTCTGTTCCCTCACTCTCCCTCACTCCACTCCCTCCCTCCTCTCTCACTACCTCCTCTCTCCCTCCCTCCTCTCTCACTGTTGCAGTGGCCACTACCTCACACTCCACTCCCTCACTCCTCACTCTTGTGGTCATGGCCACTCCCTCACTCCTCACTCTCATTGGGCTATGGCACTACCTCACACTCCACTCCCTCACTCCTCGCTCTCGCTACCATGGCAATGGCGACAACCACTCCACTCCCTCACTCCTCACTCTCACTTCCGCAACAGTGGTTATGGCAACTCCTCACACTCCATTCCCTCACTCCCTCACACTCCAATCCCTTACACTCCATCACTCCTCACTCTTGCTGTCACGACAGTGGTAGCGGCCACTCCCTCACTTCACTCTCCACTCCCTCACTCCTCACTCATTGTCGTAGCAGTGGCCATGGCCACTCTCTCCACTCCCTCACACTCTACTCCTCACTCCTTACTCTCCCTGCCGTGATAGTGGTCATGGCCACTCCCTCACTTCACTCTCCACTCCCTCACTCCTCACTCTAGCTACCGTGGCCACTCCCTCACACTCCACTCCCTCACTGCTCACTCTTGCTACCATGATAGCGACTGTGGCCCCTCCACTCCCTCCACTCCCTTACTACACATTCTCACTGCTGCAGCTTACATGTGGTTATGATCAGGTGTATCAATACATGTGTGAGATGATCAAGTCTGCAAAGTGCGGGCCATGTGAGAGTGCAAGAGAGTGCACGGGATAGATTGCAAGGTGGTACCTTGACACATGGCCACACTCAGCGTAGTCTGACACCTCTAGCCTTGTGACCACCAAGTGTCATGCTCGCGTGTTTTGTTTAACTTGTGGTGCTCCTCCAAACCTCTGCCTACCCCTGAACCTCTCTGGAGCTTCCTTTTGTCCTCCCAAACCTCCCAAATTGCTCAATTTGAGAACCTCTCCTCAAAGAATAGAGAGAAGCCCTCCCTCCCCCCTTTATCCCTAAATATCTATACCACTCCCCTCTCCCTTCCCTCATTTATCCCTAAATATTTTACATTCATGTACCACTCCCCCCCCCTTTTATTTAATTGAAGCCCTCCCTCCCCCCCTTTATTTATACCACTCCCCCCTTTATTTAATTGAAGCCCTCTCCCCTCCCTCCTTTATCCCTAATAAATATCTTGCCATAATATACCACTCCCCCCCCTTCTTAATTGAAGCCATCCTTCCCCCCTTTATCCCTAAATATTTTATTTACTTGAAGCCCTCCCCCACCCCTCATTATCCCTAAATATTATGTGTGTAGGTCTCGATGATGACTCACATGTTGTGAGGATGTTGAAGAGATGCCGATGGAGCGTCCACTCCAAGCTACTCCTTGTGAGAGCAATGCAAGGCACGAGCCATCCACAAGTGTCACTCAAGCAGCCTTCGGATTGTTGCAATGTGTTTCCATGAGAGAAAGAGGGAAGGGGGAGAGGGGAGAAGAGAGGGAAGAAGGGAAGGAGAAGGAGAAGGGAAGAGGAGAGTGAAGGGGGATGGAGTGGCAAACACAAGAGCACTACAATGGAAACAAGAGAACACCCAAAACACTCTTGGAAGAGAAGAGGGAGCTTGTATTCAAACTTGTGCAAACAACAATGAAGACCAAATGCAACACTTTCACCTTTTATACATGTCACCTTTTGAAGGGAGGGCCAACCCTTTTCCTTTTAGCACTCTCCCTCTCTTTACAATAAAAGACTCCCCTCTCTTTACAATAAAAGGCTCTTGGGCCCGTAGGGTGCCAAGGCATATTGCTATTCTTTCCATCTCTCCCTACTAGTAGAAATAGCACTTGTGTTAACCATATAAGAGAACTTGGGACAAGCCCAACATTAGGAGGTGTTCCTAACTAGCCCCCAAATAGCGCTTGTGTTAGCCTCGTGCCTCCAAGGCTTAGGCTATTTAGGGCTCAAAATTCCTGAGCACCCTCAAGACTTAAGCCATTTGTGGTTCAAACCCCATGTACGAGGCTCAAAACCTAGAGTGGTGAGGCTTAACTCCCACGAGACACTTAACTGTATCTTGCAACAACTAGAACATACAACCTGGCAGCTGGAACCTTTAACTTGGCAGCTGGAACATACGATCTGTGCACATTGCCTGCAATCTTTGGCCTTGGGGTATTTGGGGCTCAACTCCCTGAGCTTGTACTGTACTCCTTCCATGGATGTAACCGTTGAAGTAAATCATGAAGCCTAATCACCTCTAGTTACTCTGCATTCGGTGATTGTACTTTGTGGATGTTAACATTGTGCCATCATGTACCACTCCTCCTTGCCCCCAACAACTAATTAATACAAATAGAGACTTTATGTATGATAGGACACCTATTGTACCTCAATCATCCTAGACCTCCATCTAAGGAGATTGATATCCACCCTCAATTATCATACTCCATCCTAATCCTCCATTATGCACCTCCATCTTAGCCATTGATTTTGATCTAGATCAAGGGTCCACATTAAAAGATGCTTACTACTTCTTAACCTAGTCTCCCCAAAGTCAAAATGAGCCACTTGGAGCCCACCAAAGTGCATCCACCATCCATCCTAGGTCTTTCATCTAATCACCATCCACCAAATTAAAGGTACCTATGTCAGTTGACTGAGATGCAATAACACTGAGTCAAAATATTTATGCCGTGATGTCTTAGAGTCCTACCAAGTTTCATCTTGTTTCAACCATCAATATCTAACATATATAGAAAGCCTATGCTATCGATTTTTAATTCTAAATTCTATATCGTAAATGCTAAACCCTAAACCCTTTATTCGCCCTAAAGTACTAATAAAAAATTATAATTAATTAGTATATTATTGAAAAGAGACTAATATTTATGTAATTGTTCCTGTTGTGTAGCTTGCTTGCAAAGGACTCTCACAAAGGAGATGGCTATAGATTTTGTTCAAGGGATGGAGGTGATTTTATGTTTGCATTTGCTAAAGTCCATGATAGTGATCCAAATTCTCTTTGTCACTTTAAAATACTTGTTGAAGATAAGGTGGCAGCTATTGTATCAAAGATTCTTAGTGCACATGTTGAGCTAAAGCATAAGTGTGGAGATATGGAAATACTTGGAGATGCTATGCCTTATAATGTTTTCAACAAATCATTTATTGCATGGGATAGAGATGAGACTTAACCAACAATATCATCAGGAATACAAAGTGCATTTCTTTGGATTTTTAGCATGGGAGATATTTTGCAAATGATATCATTTGCAAATAAGAACATAGTGGAAGGTCAAGTTTTGGGGCTTGAACAAGTGGATCAATGGTCATTTGTGCAGATGACGATTGTGAAAGTTACTAATGATGGTATGGGTGATAATGTAGCATTATTGGATGGTCCCTATTATGAGGAAGGAAAAGATTTGAGATGGCGCATGCAATTTTTGAAGATTAAAAAAGGACATGTGGTTTTCAATGATAAAGATAAGGTATACTACAATTTCAAAGGCCTTAAAGAACATGCTAATGAGCCAAGCTTTGTCCCTTCAGACGTGGATGATTTCAATGGACTCAAGTATAGAAGTGACATGTTATCAAGAGTGGATGAGTTCATTGGTACCGAGAAATATAAAGAATTCAGAAGCAATGCCTTATTTGGAGTGGATGAATTCATGCATTTTGAGAAAGGCGAAGACATCAAAAGTGTTGTCCCTTCATAATTAGAAGATTTCAATGCAATCATCTATAGAAGTGACATCTTATCAGAAGTGGATGAGTTCAGTGGTATCGAGAAGGCAAAAGATTTTAGAAGTGATGTCTTATCTGGAGTCAATGAATTCACCCACATCGAGAAGGATAAAGATAGCGTCAGTGTTGTCCCCTCAAACTTGGATGATTTCAATGCACTTAACTATAGAAGTGATATCTTATTGGGAGTGGATGAGTTCATTGGTACTGAGAAAGTGAAAGGTTTCAGAAGTGAAGTCTAGAGTGGATGAATTCACACACATTGACAAGGGAAAAGAGTTTGAAAGTGTTGTCATATCAAACATGGACGACATGAATATTGATTCAAATGGTCCTACAATTGCTTCAAAGACAAGAATGAAATCAACAAAGTACTATTTGGTATTTGACTTTGACTGTGATAAGATCAAGGATGCAACGTCCCATGAAAACAAAGTGATAATTAAATTTGATGGGGAGGTGTACAAATTCAAATAAGGATGTACAAAAGAAACAAAAACGAACATACATATGCATGAAAAGAAAGAGAGTCCAGGCAGAAGTAGAAAAGCAACCAAAGAGAATAAGATTAATGAATGAAGATGTTGTGCTAAAAGCAATGCGATCTACAAATAAGGATGTACAAAAGAAACCAAAAAAAACATACATATGCATGAAAAGAAAGCGAGTTCAAGCAGATGTAGAAAAGCAACCAAAGAGAATAAGAGTAATGAATGAAGATGTTATGCTAAAAGCAATGCGATCTACATGTTGCAAGCACATATGTATGCATTCCATTAACTTACATGACATCAATGGGTGTAGGGAACATGAATGGCAAAGGAGAGGGAGCAAAAGAAATGAATACCTACTCATGAGGCTCTCTTGCTTTCTGGTAAATGACAAGAAAAAGCAAAGTTCCAGACAACATATAAAGCCTCTTTTAAATGGAAAAAGTATTTGCAATAATGCATATCACATTACTACAGGATTATCACATGGCACATACTAGGATTTTGCTAATAAAGCAAAGTATGGAGTAAAATTTAACATTCATGGAAACACAGGAAGGCCCAAAACAAGAGGCTCAGTGGTCTTGACAACAACAATTTTGAAAGACTACATTCATGAAAATGCTTTACCTCAACCCCATCTATTTTAAATGCATCTTCCGATAGGTTTGACAAAAAACAAAGTATTTACTTCTATTGGAGAGACATAGAGGCAAAGAGGGCAACAATTTGTATACTCTCTGGAAGAAGAGCTTTGGACATGTTAAAATCCCAAAGAGGCAAAAAATGTCAAAGCGTAGTGACTGTGATGATCTAAAACGAGCACTTGAGAGTGCAACATCTCCAAAACAAAGAGAAGCATACAAAAAAAAGAGAGAAATTCATCATGGTCTTGTTCGGCATTCTAGAGTAACGAGCTTGTACGTCTATTGAAGGGGCAAATTGATGTGTGTGTGTGTGTCTATGGGCTTGGAGTCCTATGCAAGAAGTGTGTGAGTGTAGGTGCTAGAATGTTCTAGTGACTCATCAGTTAGGTGTGATGAGTGAGTGATCACAGTGTTAGATATCAATGCTCCACTCTCGTGTAACTACGTGGGAACCAGCTAACTCTCCCCTAACTCTACTTGTAAGCCCCCCATATGAGGAGAAGGCATTTGAGTAGCTCAATTATCTGGTAGGTTTGGACACCAGATGGGGGCCATGTGTGGCTTGATGGCTGGACGGAGTTGGCAAACTGCCAACTAGGCTACATGCAAGTGCGGGAAGGCATCTCATGACTGATCGCATTGAGGGTAGATGGAGCATTTCCCGAGGTAGCCCACTCTCAGGTTGCAGGGCCCGTTTGGAGCCCCAGATGATCCCGGATGGCTCTGGGCCGAACGGGGATGGTAGGTTAGTTGCTCTATTTTATGCCACGGTTCTATCGTGTGGTCGGTGGCCTATTTCGGGACCAACCCCTAGTTGATTGTTTTGGGTGGACTGGGTCGGTCACCCAATTGGGTCCAACCGACTATGACTAGTGGCTATATAAGAGCAAGCCCATGAAGCCCATTTCATCACTGGCTACAACAACCCTGATTCCTTAGCATCCAGCCTCCGTCCTCTACTATTTCCAGCATGCCATCTAAGCTGCTTTCACAAGAGCGCACGGCTGGGAGGCAGCGCCATCTATTGTATCAGTTCTACAATAATCAAATTTTTGATTCTCAATACTATCTGCTTTTCTCTCTTATGTACAAGATCCTATTATCTATTGAGCACAGACGTTGTATTGTTTTCTTACACATAGGAGGTGATTGATTGAGATAATCAAGGAGATGATTGTGGATCTGGGATCTAACTACATTGAGGCAGTTGCCTATATATGTAACCACTCATGGAATAAAGTTTCACATTGTGTGCCTCATTGCTTCCTCATGAATTCACATGTGGTATCAGAGAGCTTGGTTAGAATATGAGCGCCTAGAATGAGATTCCTAGTAGATTCCAACTAGATTCTATCTTCTTCCCAAATGCCTCCTATCTCTCCCTCTTTTACCTTGAGCTTGGGAAGCTCTATTCTCTCCATCCACACAATGCTTTGAGAAACCCATTTAGCCAGACCTTCCTCACTTCTGGGCGACCCTTCTGACCGGTGGGATTGACAAAATTCATCGCCATGTCTGCACACTGTCTCTTTGTCTTTTTCATGCCATTTCTGCAATGCTGCTCACCTCAATCACCTACCTTGCAATTCCTCTGAGCCAAGCTTACTCTACACCTAGAGCTACCCTCTGAAGAAATTTGGGGCAATTTGGTCTAGAAATGAGGGAGAACTCATCAAAAAACCAGTCGACCTTTTGAGAAGACAGTTTCCTCAAGCAAAGGAGATGCTGCTGCCCCGAGAGTTATAATACACCATTTTGGCTATGGTTTGTTTTGATCCTTTCTTGCATAAGGATCTATGATTGTGCAGCAAAAGTCCCTATCTTGGTGATGCTTGGAGTGAGGTATCAACCCTCCAAAGTTTCCATGTACTCTGCAAGCATTTATAGTGTATTTTTTGGAGTTTTTTATGCTACACTAAATGCTTAAGGAGTAAACATTCAATTCAGAGATTGTTCTTCCAAATTTCAATTCAAAGTGTGCTCTTTCAATTCAGAGAATGTAATTCCAAGTTCATTTGGCGTTAATCTCTTAACAACATGCCAACCTCAAGTTCTCAAAGCTCTTCAAATGTCAAGAAGACTACAAAGACAAAGTACAAGGTAAAGAAGACTCTAGTTAAGAGGTTGTGGGAGAAGCCAACTAGTTATGATTATGCCAAACAGTTAGGATTTTCAGAATTCTTATCTTGCAATTTGCATCTATATGGTGAAGGTGATTTTTTTGTTCAGAAAGATTGACCTTTTGTAAAGGGATTAGAAACTGCCATTAATTTGGTAAGACCTTCCCAAAATGGCTTCCAAACTGAAAATAGATAAGTTTGAAGGAGAGGGGTTCCACACTTGGCAAACAAAATTGAAGTTTATTTTTATGAAAAAGGGAATATGAAAGGTAGCAAATGGAAAAGAAACTAAACCTACAACTAGAGAAGGAGAAGCTTCATGGCTTCCAACAGATGAAAAAGCACTTGCTATAATTGCTCTTGGTTTGAGTGATTCCTTTATTCACCACATTGATGGATGTGAGACTGCTCATCCTGCTTGGACTCATCTTGAGCATGTGTTTGGAGCACAAGGAAGATGCTCTAAGTTTAGCTTCCTGATCAAGTTCTTTGACTTAAAATTGGATAGAGGGGAGTCCATCTCTTCACATCTAAATTCAATGAAGAGCATTTTGACACAGTTATCTGGCATCAAGTTTAATCTTGATGAAGATATTGTAATTGCCATCTTACTTAGAAGTCTCACTGAAGAATATGGCACTATATTAACCACACTCACCAATATTCTAGAGATAAGTCTGGTAGAAATTGAAGCATCACTCTTGGAAGAGGAGAGAAAGATCAAACAAAGAAGTGATTACAAAGAAGGGGCATATTACAAAGAAGGAGCATATTTGGCGAAAAGCAACTTTAAGGGAAAGAGCAAAATGAAATGTAGCTTTTGTGGCAAACTTGGACACTTTGAAGAGGAATGTTATGCCAAGAAGAGATGTTCAGCCAATCTTATTGAGGAAGTAGAAACTGAAGAAGAAGAAGAAGAACCAGAGAATGTCAAAGCTCTCACTACTTATTACAACACCCAAGTCAATTCTGACAAGGGTGAGGATCCATATGTTTTCTAAGTTGTGTGTGCGAGGTCAATAATGGTTCTCTGTTTGAGATTTTTCCTAATAGTGTTGGCTCTTTCCTACTGCTTTCGTAGGAAGAGCTGGGTTCTCTCAGTATGCAGGGTTCCGAGGCTTTTTGTCACCTACAGATATATTAGAGTTATCGATTGTAGTATACGTGTAGCTTAGGACCTCGAGTCATGTTCCGGTGAGAGATGTAGGCTTAAGCGTGGTAAGCAAACAAAGTGCATGCATGTGTAAAAGGAACGTGTATCATCATGATTGAGGTAATGAAAGGCTTTCGCCTTCATTGGGGGTTGTAGGGTTTAGGAGGAGTTTAAGGGTTAGAAGGAGATTCCAGGGTTTAGAAGGAGGTTCTAGGGTTCAGAAGGAGGTTCCAGGGTTCAGAAGGAGTTCCAGGGTTTAGAAGGAGGTTCCAGGGTTTAGAAGGAGACCAGGGTTAGAAGGAGGATCCAAGGTTCAGAAGGAGGTTCCAGGGTTTAGAAGGAGTTCCAGGGTTTAGAAAGAGGTTATAGGGTTTAGAAGGAGGTTCCAAGGTTCAGGGTAGAGTACATGGTGGAGAACTCATCTCCCTCATAGATCATGGAGTTTAAGGGATGAGGAACAAAGGGTTTAGGGGGAGCATAGGAGTGGGAGAGGAAGAAGGTGTAAGAGCATGGGGAAAAGAAGTGAGAGGAGGGAGGAGGAGGAGGGAGGAGGAGGAGAGAGGAGGAGGAGGAGGAGGGAGAAGGAGGAGGAGGAGGGAGGAAGAGGAGGAAGGAGGAGGAGGGAGGAGGAGAGGGAGAGGATGGGTTGCAAGGTTGGAGGAGAGGGGAGGAGGAGTTGCAAGGTTAGGACATGCTTTTGGACGTGGAGTGTAAGGAAGCATGGACACTTGAGACAAATGCTTGGAATACCAAAGTAGACTCAACACAATGCCCCAAAGAGTGTGGGCTTCATTCCATTATGGGGTATTTATACAAGTTGGAGAGCTTCTCTCTCTGCATGTAGGAATTGTAACACAAAGTTGTAACACAAAGTTGTATCACAAAGTTGTAACACAAAGTTGAATCACAAAGTTGTAACACAAAGTTGTAACACATTCTCTTTCTACATGTAGAAGTTGTAACACAAAGTTGTAACACAAAGTTGTATCACAAAGTTGTAACACAAAGTTGTAACACAAAGTTGTATCACAAAGTTGTAACACATTCTCTTTCTACGTGTAGAAGTTGTAATACAAAGTTATAACACAAATTGTATCACAAAGTTGTAACACATTCTCTTTCTACATGTAGAAGTTGTAACACAAAGTTGCATCACATTCTCTTTCTACATAAACTGTTCATGTTGGCACAGAGTCAACATACTCCCGGATCCATTTTATTACCCATCCTCGGGTTATGGCTGATTGCGAGCATGTACCTGGGTTGCCATGTTTTTAGTCCAGTGGCTATGGAACTGGCTGTGGAACTTGTGTCATGCCAGTCAATCCTGCTGTAAAGCCTTAGCACCATACAATGTTTGCACAGTTTCCAGGTAGCCTGTATCCACCATTTGCTTGAACAGAGATATGTGGCGTGCCTCTAAGAAGATCACTCTTTGATAGAGCCGGCTTGTAATCTGAGCATCAACCCTTTCATTGGGATTAAAGCTGAGTGGAGGCAAATGGGAATCAAGGTAACATGGGACCTCCAGAATGAATTTCAATGTTTTACAAAATATAGCACTTTGACGAAGGAAGCGAATAATGTTGCCGTGCATTATTTGTTCATGCTGCTGAAGTGCTCAGACCATTGTGCCTTAGATATTCCATTCTACACCAGAGTAGGGTTCGATCATTGGCCAATTAATGACTCGATCTTCAGCCAAAGTGTGTATGTTGGCTTTCCATTTTTTATGCCGTGGAACTGCATAGAACTTGGGATGGGTTCTGAGACATGGAGGTGCCCATAAGTACTCTTTTAAGAAGATTACATCAAAGAGCTTGGGATGGCGCTAATCAGGTTGTGGATCCAACTTGCTAATCCAACCTTCACTAATTTGACGTTGACGAAGGTTGGTAGGAAAGTTGTCCAGGGTCCATCCACCTCGAGTTTACATACCTGGATATTTGCTCCAAAATTCCTTGATGGGATTACTGGGAAGTGGTATCTCATCAAAATCATACCCATCATTGGAACTTGGCATGGGTGTACGAATTGGATTATCCAGATCCTGATATTCAAAATCAAATACTGTGTCATTTTCTGCTGATGGAAGCACCAGAAGTGTCAGAGGTGATGATAGGCAGGGAGATAATCGAGGGACATTGGGGAGGAATATGGCAGTGATAGTGGTGGAAGGGGGAGCAGAGGGGAGGGCGGGAAGAACTGGGCAAATGGTTTGAGCAGCTTGGTAATCCTCAAGGGTAGGATTAGCAAGGGAGGGGAAAAAGCTAGGTGTGAGGGGCTCATAAGTTTGTGAGTGTTGGGTTAGTTGAAAATGGTGAGAGGCATGAGCATAGAGACGATGGAGGGAATAGATGTTAGGATGGAGCTCGGGGAAGGTTAAGAGGGTGGTACCAGCAAGGGTAAGTGAGGTTATGATGTTGGCTGAAAGAGTGGTTAGATATGGGAAGTTGGATGTGAGATAGGCCTTGTCATCTTTCGACACTTCTTTTTGCTGGTGCAATGGGATGATCAGCTGCATGGGTGGGATGTCAATTATGTCATGCCATGCAAATAATAGGGATGGCCTTTGTAGCAATGGCAACAAACCTGCAATAACCCTAAGGGGAGGACTACCCATGAGACAAACATATGCAATAAAAGCATCCGTCCTGAGTGTTATAAACCCGGCATGTGTAGACAGGCAGAAGATATTTTTCTCATCTGCAAACAAGTCTTGGCAAATCATGTGTAGGGTTTTAGTCCCGATGGAATGTTCCCAGTTAATTGTTGGATGAGCAGATATGATCCTGATTTGGAGTTGCTTCCATTGGATAAGCACGCGTGCATTGAGGTGATCTTCCACTTGTAGAGCAGCCACAAGCTCTTGGTACACCACTGTTGTGCATTGTAGTGGGGCATCATTGGTTTTGTCTTCCAATGCCTCATTGTTGTGCACTAGCAATTGGAGTTCAAGCTTGGAGATGATTATTTTTTGGGAGTGCATCTCATTCATTTTTTCTTTGTATTGATGGTAGATGGTTGTATATGCCTCCTTAAGCTTTCTCATTTGCAAGGTGACCTTTGCCTGTTGAGGAATGTCTTCAATGGTATTGGACCATTGGTCCAAGACTTGTGCTTGTGAAGTGCTAGCCTCTTGAACAGTAGCAAGTTGGGCTTTTAAGATTCTGCATTCCCTTGTAAGCTCATCAATGCTGAAGGCACGTATTGCCAAAGAGTGTTTCATGTCTTCAAGCTTGTCTTTGCAATCCTAGAGCTCTTCTTCTTTGTGAATTAGAGTGAGTCGAGCTTGTGCCACTAACTCCGTCTGTTGCGCATGTGCAGATGTCAAGGAGTTATAGTAGGTCTATAGGATTGACGTTGCTTCTACTGCCGCAGTCAGCTGTGTTTGACTTTGGTGGAGGTTGGAGGTCACATCCCTTACTGCCTTCTCTTGAGCTTGGAGAGCTTGGTTCATGCACACTTCTTCTACCTCCCTCTCATCTATCTGTGCCCAAAGTGCCTTGACCTCTATGGCAATTGCTTGGAATTGGTCTTCGATTTCTGATGCAGTCTGCCTTTCCAATTCTCTTGCATATTCTTCCTTGGCCAAGCTAGTGAATAGTTCTGACATTTGGATCATTTGGCTAGCTTGATGTTGGAGAATGACAAACAATGATGAGGTCTGGTGATATTGCTGATACAAGTGGTGCCCATGTAGCCATCCTGATGATTCTGTAGTACTTGGGGGAGGTTGTTCCAATGGCATTTCAGTCCCTTGTGTACAATAGTCATACTGTTGATCTGGCACTAGCTCCCCTTGTGGCTCATCGACTGGCATGGCGTCGATGGGTGGTTCGAGTGCTGATGTACTCTCAGGCTCTGGTGCCGATCTTTCCTCAGGTTCGGGTGCCAATCTTGTCTCGATCTCTTTTTGGTGCTGTTGGTGGAGACTTATTGGTTGCAGTTGTGCACCGAGCTGTAGCATCTCGTGGGGCAATTCCGCAATCCCAACCTCTAGAATAGGTACACTTGCTAAGGCATCTGCACTTATCAATGTGATAGTTGGAGAAGTTGGTGACGGCTCCCATACTGGTGAGAAGGGTATGTCCAACTCCTCAATTGGTTTTGGTGACTGGGGCAAAGTCATTTCTCTTTCTTGTAGTTCTTTTTTTATGATTATAGCCAATAAGTGTGGAATTTTACATTTTTGGCCTGAAGAACCATCGAGTTTCTTGGTAAAGAAAATGATGAAGTGCTAGACCCAATCTTGTTTTAGCTCCCTACTCAGCAAAACAAATGTGCAGAGTGGAAGTGATCGATCTTTGCCGTACTTAATTCCTAGGATTGTGGATAGGAATTGTGATGCTTCCTTGAGGTGATGGTCAAGGATTGTGCGAAGCAATATGCCATCTCTATGGATCAATGTGCCCTTGGTGAGGAGAGACTATACTTCGATAAACTTTGCATCAGCAGACCATTTAGGATATTTGCCACCTTGTTTTGGCAGTGAGAAAGCCCTTTGAATGATTGTACTATCAAGGATAATGTTGAGTGGGCTCTGCTGTATAGTGATTGTACCGTACTTGCCATCCTTTGCATTGCTGGAGTAGTAAGAATGGAGAAAGTCCTTGATGTAGGTGGTCAGGGTAGGACTGTCCTCCAAGGATTTGAGGCTCTCATGCAAATTGCCTAGACTGACCCCGTTGCTCTAAGTAAGATATTGCTTCCTAGGAAAGAGCATAAGTCGATGTGGGTGGCTAGACAATTTCTAGTAATTGGGCCTTGTCAATGGCTGTGTAGGCCAGTTGTGACTGGGGTGGCATTTGTTCTACTTGATCATGCACTAAATCCTCACTGAATCTTCTTTGGAGCTATCGCTTTGGACCACCAATGCATGTGGTCTCCGTGGTTGAGATGATGTAGATGGCTACGAACTCTGGAGGGGGTCTTGTGGTTGAGGCGGTGGGATCTTTCTACGCATCCTCTTTAGTGGCGGCATCTTTTTTGAACCTGCATCCATGTGCATGTAGTGTACCATTGATTGACATTAGATTGATTGGCATGTTGGTATGACCAATTTGTGTGTGTGAGAGAGAGAGAGATCTTTTTTATACATGCTTTGAGAGTGTGGAATGAAAGTGTGTGGTACAATTATTCATGCAATCATCTATGTGTCTAAGAGCAAGCGTGTGAGTGCACGTGACCTAGTAGCTAGGTAGGGACTAACTATATGCTTTTTTGCTGGGATTTTCATAGGGCAGCTAGAACTCCTTCATCACTTCAGAGCCCTAAGTAACATCGATTGGTGCTACCTATATGTGTGAAGATGTACATATGCAAATGAGTGCTCGTGATACAATCTAATCCTAACTAAGGAAGACTTGGTTTTTCAAATCTTCGTTTTTGTCAGGGATGGCTTGTGTGTTGATGTAGTAGCACTTCAGTCAGCTCTCGTTTATTGTTGTGTTGAATTGGACTCCATCCAATGTTTCTAGCAGCACAGCTCTGATGGGATTCATCTTTCGTACTCGATATGGTCCTTGACCTAAATACTTTAGTTTCCCCTTGTGTACTTTGGCATTGTATAATAGGACTGTCGCCTTCCTTGATGTCTTTAGCTTTCAGATTTCTATCAAACCATGTCTTTCTTCTACGTTTTTCTATTGTCATGGCATGGTAGGCGACTAGTCTTGTCTTTGTATGCTTCTCCAACTGATAGAGCCTTTCTTTCAAGGATTCATGGTCTCCCATGCATTCCTGTACTGCGATGTGTAGACTTGGTATTACAAATTTGAGTGGGACCACAGCTTCAAGGCCATACACCAATTGAAAAGGTGTATTCCCTATACTGACCTTGAATGTGGTTCTATATGCCCATAAGGCAGCATTCAGTTTCTCTACCCAATCAGAACGTTGTGGTTCTACTACCTTGGTGAGGATAATGCATAATATTTTGTTGGTGGATTCTGCTAGTCCATTCCCTTGGGGGTAGTAGGGTGTGCTTTTTCTATGGATTACCATGAAGCCAGACAAGAGTTCTTGGATTACCTCATTGACAAAATGTGTGCCTCTATCTGACACAATTTCAATGGGGCATCCGAATCGGGTGATCACATTTTCGTATAATAATCTTGCTATGCTTCTGGCATCTGCCTTTCTGACTGCTTTAGCTTTAGCCCATTTTGTAAAGTAATCAGTGGCCACAATGATGTAGCGTGCCTGTGTTCCTTTTTCTACTAGATGTATGGGACCCACATAGTAAATCCCCCATTTTTCAAATGTTTTTGTGCAACAATTGGTGTTAGGGGATTGAAGTCTTTGTGTTGTGGTTTAATAGTCCATTGGCATACATCACAGCCTTTTACATATTCATAGGCATCTGCCCATAGTGTTGGCCACCAGTAGCCTGCAAGGAGAACTTTTCTTGCCTGTGGCTTCCCCATGGAAGTCTCCTCTTGCAATGCCTTCATGGACTTCACTTAGGATTGGCATGATCTCATGAGGCATTACACATCGTCTTAATATCTGGTCCTTGCCCATGTTATACAGTTGTCCTGCAATGAGTTGATAGGTTGTAGCCTTTAGAATAAATTTTATGGCATCTACTGCTTTCATTTCAGGGGGTGGTCTACCTGCCATCAAGTACCCAATGCTATCTCCACACCACCCTGGAATAGCATCTATTTGAAATAGTGTGGCATCTGGTAAGTCGTCTTCTACTCTAGTGGCTTCTTCTCGTGACTTGACCTGAGACATGTGATCGGCAATGGTGTTGGGCACCTTTGCGGACCACGATTTTGAAGTTGAATTCTTGAAGCAAGAGGAGCCATCTGGTTATTCTTCCTATGCTACATGAACGGTTCACAAGATAAAGTAATGCTTGATGGTTGGTGTAGAAGACAAAATCATTTGCCAATAGATAGTGCCGAAATTTCTTTACACTATACACCATTGCTAGGGCTTCTCTTTTTGTGGTTGTATAGTTGATCTCTGCATCGTTGCTGGCGAAGTAGAAGGGGTAGTCTTTCTTATGTTCACTAGGTTGACAAAGCACACTCCCAATTGCATACTTGGATCCATCAGATGAACATGAAAATCAATATCCCAATTTGGAGATATAAGGATGGGCGCTGTGATTAGGTGCCACTTTAAAAGCTCAAAGGCTTGGTCACACTCTTCGGTCCATAAGAACTCCACTAATAATTTGTAAAGTCGTCTAGCTATCATGGCATACCACAATATAAATCTTCTATAATAGCCAGCATGTCCCATAAAGACCTGTACACCTTTGGAATTTGTAGAAGGAGGCAATTCCATGATGATTTTGATTTTGTCCATGTCAGTTGCAATCCCATGTTGAGAGATGATGTGTCCCAAAACAACTCCATGGGTGACCATGAACTGGCATTTTGTTGGATTTAGGGAGATGCCATACTCCCTGCATTTGATTAGTACTTCTCTAAGACATTTAAAGTGGTCCTGTTTGTTTGAATGGATGCACAAATCATCCAAGAACACTTGTAAAAACTTATTCAAAAATGACTTGAAAGCTGTGAACATGACTCGCTAGAATGTGGCCGGGGCATTACAAAGGCCGAATGGCATGACTCTATATGCAAAAATATCCCATTCTATAGCAAATGCTATTTTTGATTGGTCTTGAGGAGCAATTTGCACTTGGTCATAGGCACTGAAGCCATCCAAGAAGCTATATATTTCGGATCCTGCCACCTTTTCCAACACTGTTTCTGTTAAGGGTAGGGGATAGTGATCCCTAATTGTGGCCACATTCACATTTTTTAAGTTTACGCATATTCTGAGCTTCTTGTTGCATTTAGGTACAATGACAACGGGTGAAACCGAATCAATGGGCTCTATCTCGTAGATGAATCCAGCATCTAGTAGTTTTTCTAGCTCGTCATAAACCATGGTGCCATATTTAGGATCTGTGCGATAAGGTCCACATACCTTAGGGTGAGCACCTTCCCTTATAGGTATCGTGTGTACTGCCACTTCTGGTGAAATTTCTTTCATCTCTTTGTATGACCATGCTAGGCAATCACGGTATTCCATTATGAGTTCTTTGAGTTTGGTTTCATCTTCTTGATGAAGCTGTTTCCCAATGAAAACCAATTTTTCTTCCTCCCCTTCAAGGGCGAGGTTTATTGTGCGTGTTTTTGCCGGTCCCTCATAGATTGGAGTTTCTCCAATGCTATCGGTTTCTTGAACTTCAGATTCTCTGAGTGGTCTTGGCATTGCTATTGGCGCACTACCACTTGTATAATTCTTGAAGTATTCCGGCACTGCTCGAAGATCGGCCTCTGATGGGGTTGAACTAGCCTGACATGTGTCGTGTACTAGGTGGCATAATTGCATTTATTAATTTGTTAGGCTCTTCTTTTCTTTCTTTTTTTGAAGTCTCTTGATCGAGCTTCATCCGCACATGTGGCTTATATTTCCAAAACTTCTTACGTTGGGAACTGTGGGGTAACTTTTCCACTGGTAAGGTGTTTCCAAGTAAGGGTTCATGTGCTGCACATATTCCTTCTAGTCCCTCAGGGGACCATTCAAGAGGCGGTGGTTCTGATTTTGAGGTGGTTAGCTTTGCAAGGTACAATTCGACAATCCTTGTTTGGACTCGTTCGAATTCATTGAAGTGCTCGGCCTTGGCTTTTCTGCGATTTCCTCCTTTAGCTTTCTTGCGGTATCTTATGCTATTATTCAACTCCAGAGGTTCAACTTTTGGGAGCTCGACTGCCATTAGGGTATGCAGAATGGCGCTATCATTATCAAAGATTTGATCTTCAATTTCAGCATTCGCACCCTCTGTTTCAAGGTGCCAAGGAAAATCTGAGTCATCATTGGTATGGGTTCCTTCTTTAGGTTCATTATCCCACTCGAGGTCAACCATAAAGAATGGCATCTCTAAATCGATTGGTTCTTCATGTGTCAACCTGTAGCACCTTAGCATCTATCTGTGAGAAGATGGGGTCTAATGAATGGCAGTTGTCGATGGTTGCCAATGTTTGTATCCAGTTATTGACATTGCTTTGTGAGTCACCCGTTATGGCATGCTGTTGCAAGGGAGCTGATTTGCTTGAGATTGTTGTTGAAGATGTGTCATCCAACGCTCTAAGCACAATTGGTTTAATAGCTCCTATCCGCACATTCACCCTGACTGCAGTGTCTTGATTTTGGATTGTCAGTCTATTAGTTCCCCAGTCATGGAGGACTGATGCTTCCCGTAAACAAGGATGTCCCAGTAAGATTTGATAGGATTTTTGGGGGAGATCCAAGATTGTGAATTGAAGGGAAAAGCGGACTCCTGCGATCTTTGTGGACACGCCATTCACTATTCCCAAGGGTTTAGCCCGTGAATCATTGGCAAGGCGTATGTTAAAATTAGCCTTTTGCATTGGTGGGAGACCCCATTCTTCGTAGAGCTCCTTGGATAGGACATTTACACCTGCTCCACCATCCACTATGGCTTGGACTTCATTATATGCCTTGTGGATCAAAGGCACAGTAATGTTGCGTATATCATCTCTCTCACCCATCCGCACAGGGATATCTTCAATGTCATTCATAGGTGGAGGGGGATTTGTGAGTTCAATCCATCCTTTGAAACTCTTCCAGAGATTGGGACAATTCCGTAAGAGGATTTCGATGGGAATTGACACAAGGCAACTCAGGATGCTAGAGAGTGCGGCTCCTTCAAGTTGACGTGGCGGTACATTCTGTTGTTGGAACAAAGTCTCGAGTACAGTATCAATACTTTGTGGGGCCAAGTCATGGATTGGGTCTTGAGCTTGTTTCTCAGCCTCAAATTGAGCTTGTTCATTTTGAACCCATTGTTGAAGTACCTAAAACGGAGCCTTCTCCACCTCTGCATTCGGGTATGGAGCTTCTTTTATTTGAGGCTCGGGAGTTGATGTGGATGAGCTCGGCTGCTCATTGCTTGGCGGAGGTAGAGACACTTGTGCTTTCTTTTTCAGAAGTTGCTTTGGTTGGATTGGAATGTTAGGGTCCTTGGTGGCCTCTTTCTGTTGGCGTGTAATTACATTGACAGGTTGTGACTTTACACTTGCCGGACCTAGACTTTGATGGTCCACCCCAATGATGCCGATGGGGACGTCAGGTTTAACCTCTGTTAAGTCTAGGATCTTATATTTCATGGGACAAATCCCTGGACGCATGTCCTATGCCACAATCTCTGCAGAGTGGTGGGAAAGTAGCTGGGCTACCACAATGAGGGCACTTTGCGATCCGGTGATTTTCGCCACAACCGTAGCACTTGATTGGTGCTCAAAATGTGTTGGGTCGTACTTGATTTGCATAAATTGGTATTAGACCCTCTGCACCTTCTACATAGTACACTGGGTACTCTGCTTCATACTCAAATAACGAGTCCACTTTCTCGGCTTGCAATTGATGTATTGCCTGAGGAGCTGGATTTGGTGCTCTTGGATACGGTCGTGGATTTGGATTCCTGAGTAGTTGTGGGACTTGTGTCCGAACGGGAATAGGATTTAGTCTCAGAGCTAGGGGCGCTTGTGCAAGTGCCGGTTGCCTATATACTGGCATGGGTGCCGCTTGGTATTGTTGACGTCGAGGCAGGTTGTTGCGCATGTTGAAGATGCAACTGCTCTCATCATGGCCGACGACGCCGCAGATATGGCACCACAACCTTGGCGGTGGATTTGCTTGTGTAGTGATCCTGGCTCTGAGGACTGGGCACTCATTTGCTGTATGATTTGCCATGCAATGTGGACGCCAGACATTTTCTTACCGTGGATATGTCTGAGTTGGCGGCTGAGACGAGTGGAGTTTTTGATCCATGGCATGCATCATACCTTCTTTCAACTTCAAGGTCATTGCCTCTAGGCGATCTTCATTTGATGTTTCGGCAGTGTCCTTTGATTTACCCTTTTTGGAGCGCTTATCTCGTGTATTTGATCTGCCGTCATCACTGCTAGTGTCTGAGTCTGTCATGCCATCCTCGATGTCAATGGCTATCGCATGAGCAGCACTGAACGTTTCATAGCTGCTTATCTTTTTCATATCCTTTTGGATTTTCTTTCTGAGTCCTGCAATGAACCATGCTATGAGGTACTTTGCATCTGGGCGTGGGTCACATTTGGCGATTAATCGTTTCATCTTACCCAGGTACGTGCGTACATCTTCTCTCCGGCCTTGTTCGATCTTGCTGAGTTGGAGAGCGGGATCATTTTGTAGCCTCTACATTTGAAAGCATCTTTTCAATTCCGTTTGAGGTAGGTCCCATGTGGCGCGTTCTTCCATGAGAAGGTCTAGGTACCATTCAGACGCTTCATCAGTTAAGGCCATTGGAAACCAAGCCACCTTGGTTTCATGGGATTGATCTCCACCTGCGCGGCATGCGGCATCAAAATGCTGGAGGAATCGGGCTGGGTCTCCCCTACCATTATGTTTGGGAAGTTTCAGTTTTCCCAAGGGGCATCGGCCTTGATTGTTATTATTTCTTTGAGTGAAGAAATTGTCAGCCTCTGCATCGAGGTCGATATCCCCATCATTGTCATGGCGGCGTCCAACCATGTTGGGGCGTGGAGGAGTTAAAGGGAGTTGTTGAATCTCAAGGGGGGATTCGGGGTAGAGAATTGGTAGGGGCGGTGGTTGCAGTGGAGTTATATGCTGATGTGGTGAGCATTGGAGTCGAAGGCGTTGGCCAGAACGTAGCTACATGCAGATTGGGTGAGATTTGCCAAGGGTGTCTCTGCCATAAGTGCAGGTATGGATGTAGCTTTGTTAGGAAGGTTAGAGTGGTGTTAGTTTGTGTAGGGACCGTCGTGTTAATAATGTGCCTAAGATTCTCCTACGTGTGTAGGGAAATGTGCCGGTGCAGACGGATCGTTAATCGGAGGTCACAGCGTGAATATATGAGCGAATTTGTGCGAAACAGGGCCCACACGGGGGCACGAATGAGCGAGTGCTAGGGATACCGAAATTGTGTGCAAATGGTTGGAAAAATATCCCATAGCGTGGTGTTTCCGTGTGTGAAATGTGGGTTCAAACGGGGTTCAGTTTGGGTCCCAAACGGATGAGTTACGAGGGGTTAATGTAGGGGTAAAATTGACCTTGGGGGGGTCCTAAAGGTGGAGTGAATGGACTTCAATTCCAATTGAGGGGTTGGAACCAAGTTAATCCAGTTAGGTTAACTAACCTAGTTGTCTAGTTAGATGCCTAATAGTTAGTCTAACCTAACCTAGTTAATGTTAAACTGACCACAGTTAGTGTAACTAACCTAGTTAGGGTAACTAACTAACAGTTTACTAACTGAGCGAAGGTTTAAACTAACCTAATGTAGGTTAATACTAACCTAACTGAATGCACTAACTATAGTTAATGACTAACTGAAGGTTAGTTATCTAACCTAAGGTAAACTAAATCGAGGTTAGACTAACCGAACCTTAATGGGACTAACCTAATCCAAGGGTTAGGTTAGGGTTTTTTTTTTCCAGAGGGGGGGGGGGGGTTCCTCGCAGCGGCGCGGGGGGTGGGGGGGGTTTTGAATAGGGGAGAGGGTGAGAGGGGAGGGGGCGAGGGGGGAGAGGAGAGGGGGGCGGGGCGACAGGCGGGGGGTGAGAGGAGAGGGGGGCGAGGGGGGTGAGGAGAGGGGGGCGGGGCGTGAGAGGAAAGGGGGTGGCTGAGGGCGAGGGAGGGGTGGCAGGTGGGGGGCGGGGGGCATGCGAGGCGCAAGCGCAGGCAGAGGGGAGGTTGGGGGCGCAATGACAGAGGGGCACAGGCGGGCACTCTAACGCACCGTCGCGGGCGATGTGGGCACGCCGCCGCTGGCGCTGGCACGTTGCCGCGGGTGGGCGCTGCGAGCACCACCACGGCCAGACACGTGGCCCACAGCAAGGGCTTAGGCCCTTGCTTTAGTTTAGGATGAGCGTCCGGCAAGGGGGGGGGTAGTGTGAGAGGGAAAGAGAGAGAGAGATAGAGAGAGAAAAGAGAGAGACAGTGAGAGAGAGAAAAAGAAAGAGAGAGTGAGAGAGAGAGAGAGAGAAAAGAGAGAGAGAGTGAGAGAGAGAGAGAGTGAGAGAGAGAAAAAGAGAGAGAGAAAAGAGAGAGAGAGAGTGAGAGAGAGAAAAGAGAGAGAGAGTGAGAAAGAGAGTAAGAGAGAGAGAGAGGGGGGGAGAGACAGTGAGTGAGAGAGAGAAAAAGAAAGAGAGAGAGAGAGTAAGAGAGAGAAATAATAGAGAGAAAGAAAGAGAGTAAGAGAGAGAGAGAGAGAGAGAGAGAGAGAGAGAGAGAGAGAGGGGGGGGGGTGGTGGAGGTGGAGATGGAGGGGGAAATGGAGGGGGGAGGGGGAGGGGGAGGTGGATATGGAGGGGGAGGTGGAGATGGAGGGGGAGGGGGAAATGGAGGGGGGAGGGGGTGGTGGAGATGGAGATGGAGGGGGGAGGGGGAGGGAGAGGGGGTGGTGGAGATGGAGGGGGGAGGGGGAGGGGTGGTGGAGATGGGGGGGGGAGGGGGAAGGGGAGGTGGAGATGGAGGGGGAAGCGGGAGGGGAAGGGGGAGGTGGAGATGGAGGGGGAAGGGGGAGGGGGAGGTGGAAATGGAGGGGGGAGGGAAAGAGAGAGAGAGAAAGAGAGAGAAAGGGGGAGGGAAAGAGGGAGGGGGTGGTGGAGATGGAGGGGGAAGGGGGAGGGGGAGGTGGAAAGGGAGGGGGAAGGGGGAGGGGGAGGTGAAAATGGAGATGGAGGGGGGAGGGGATGGTGGAAATGGAGGGAGAAGGGGGAGGGCGAGGTGAAAATGGAGGGGGAGGGGGGAGGGGGAAAAAAAAGAGAGAAGAAATAAAAAACTTGACGAACGAAAATCGAAAGGGAGGGAGAGGTGGTCACCTGAACGCTCTCCAAGTCTTTCTCGATGTAACGGGATTGTTGAGGAACAATGGACGGTGGGTGGATGGCCGGGTTATCATTGCGAGATGGGCTCGAAGTCACTTATAATGTGAGGATGGGAGTAAGGTGGTGGTCGATGGAGAGGGGCTCGGAATGTCTTGCGTAGGGCTCAGAATGAAGAAGAGAATGGAGGCAAAAAGTGAAAGATGAAGAATGAGGGGGTGGAGTTGGTTTTTATAGGATTTGAGTTTAGGTTTAGGGTTTAATCCTAAACTCTTCGCAAGCCATAACTCTTTATGGATAGCTCGGTTTGCTTTTCTGAAAAAAGGTAAAATGATCGAAATTGCAAGCTCTACACATTAGTGTCCACTACCTAGCCTGATTGTTTATCAAGTTGCTTCTATTTAAGAAATAAAGAAAATTTCTTAAGGTGGTAACCCAAGGTTGATCCTTGGGGTTGATATGTTTGGCTAGAGTTGGGAAAAATTTTACTCTCCTTGCCCTTGAGTGTTATTTTCGTGAAAGTCCGAAGTAGTTTGTTTTTTACACATACCTACGTATGTTTACTCGCTACTTGAGACGCTAGTCTCCTCGGCAACGGCACCAAATGTTGGCTCTTTCCTACTGCTTTTGTACGAAGAGCTGGGTTCTCTCAGTATGCAGGGTTCCGAGGCTTTTTGTCACCTACAGATATATTAGAGTTATCGATTGTAGTATACGTGTAGCTTAGGACCTCGAGTCGTGTTCCGGTGAGAGACGTAGGCTTAAGTGTGGTAAGCAAACAAAGTGCATGCATGTGTAAAAGAAACGTGTATCATCATGATTGAGGTAATGAAGGCTTTCGCCTTCATTGGGGGTTGTAGGGTTTAGGAGGAGTTTAAGGGTTAGAAGGAGGTTTCGGGGTTTAGAAGGAGGTTCCACGGTTCAGAAGGAATTCCAGGGTTTAGAAAGAGTTCCAGGGTTTAGAAGGAGTTCCAGGGTTTAGAAGGAGTCCAGGGTTAGAAGGAGGATCCAAGGTTCAGAAAGAGGTTCTGAGGTTTAGAAGGAGGTTCCAGGGTTTAGAAGGAGGTTCCAAGGTTCAGGGTAGAGTACATGGTAGAGAACTCGTCTCCCTCGTAGATCATGGAGTTTAAGGGATGAGGAACAAAGGGTTTAGGGGGAGCATAGGAGTGGGAGAGGAAGAAGGTGTAAGAGCATGGGGAAAAGAAGTGAGAGGAGGGAGGAGGAGGAGGGAGGAGGAGGAGGAGGAGGAAGGAAGAGGAGGAAGGAGGAGGAGGGAGGAGGAGAGGGAGAGGATGGGTTGCAAGGTTGGAGGAGAGGGGAGGAGGAGTTGCAAGGTTAGGACATGCTTTTGGACGTGGAGTGCAAGGAAGCATGGACACTTGAGATAATTGCTTGGAATACCAAAGTAGATTCAACACAATGCCCCAAAGAGTGTGGGCTTCATTCCATTATGGGGTATTTATACAAGTTGGAGAGCTTCTCTCTCTGCATGTAGGAATTGTAACACAAAGTTGTAACACAAAGTTGTATCACAAAGTCATAACACAAAGTTGTAACACATTCTCTTTCTACATGTAGAAGTTGTAACACAAAGTTGTATCACAAAGTTGTAACACATTCTTTTTCTACATGTAGAAGTTGTAACACACAGTTGTATCACAAATTTGTAACACAAAGTTGTAACACATTCTCTTTCTACATGTAGAAGTTGTAACACAAAGTTGTATCACATTCTCTTTCTACATAAGTTCATGTTGGCACAGAGTCAACAGTTAGACTCATTGGACTTTACATACATAGTCATTGTCTATCTCCCAGTTGTAAACCAAGAATCCTAAGAGTGAGTCACAGGTTGGGGCCATGTGTGTTGCCACATGATGGTGGGCAAGCCATGGAGCATCCCATGTACTACTGCTGAGGAATGAGGTCAGTGGGGGGGAATGAAGGGGCAAATTGATGTGTGTGTGTGTGTCTATGGGCTTGGAGTCGTATGCAAGAAGTGTGTAAGTGCTAGAAGGTTCTAGTGACTCATCAGTTAGGTGTGTCAGGTTGGTGTGATGAGTGAGTGATGTGTCAGGTTGGTGTGATGAGTGAGTGATCATAGGAGGTGACTGATTGAGATAATGAGGGAAATGATTGTGGATCTGGGATATACCTACATGGAGGCAGTTGCCTATGTATGTAACCACTCATGGAATAAAGTTTCACATTGTGTGCCTCATTGCTTCCTCATGAATTCACACGTACGTGCTCCACGACAAAAAGGCAGCCTGCCGCAAATCTGTTTGTTTTTTTGTGTGGTACTGAAATTGAAAGTGCCAGGCTTGGCTTGAACTTAGGATCCGTCTTAACCTAGGGGAGGGGGTTGAGGTGTGAAGTCTAGGAGGTTCGTTGTATAAACGTTCAACTTATTTATACCTGGCTCTTCCATAGCATTTACCCTATCTTTGTGCTTTCTCGCCACAGCTTCGACTAGCGCCATGAGGTATGTCTCCTGTGTCTCGTCTCTTTCCTCCCCTCTCTAGCCTTGCTTTCTGTTTGGAACAACGAATCTCTCCAATCCCAAGCCTTTCAAACGGCTTCTTTTATTCATTAGCTTGCTCCATAGAGTGAGCCGTAAGGGAGTCGGACTCCAGGGAGTTATCAGCTTTGAACACAAACCGTGTTTGATTTGAGTATGGGTTTTTACAAAGAGGATCGGTAAGTAAAGCAAGAAGCTTCAGACGATTTTCGAATCGCTCTTTAGGATTCTTTTCAACGGTAAGATGGCTGGGTTTGCTCTTAAACTTTAGGAGTATTGTTTTGGGTTTCCATCTGACGTTCGCTTGTAAATACAGCGTGACTTTTGAGGTGTTGTAATAATGCAGTCGGCATCCAGAAGTGAAGTGGGCTCAAAGATCCGACAAGGTTTTTATAACTGTGGAACTGCCCGATGCAAAGAACCCAAAAGTCAAACTCGAACCAGAGGGCAGATTTTTATTTTCGGCTACGGTTGGCCCCGAGAATGAAGCATATGAACTTGACCTTGACCTTTACGAGAAAGTTAAAGTAGAGGTACTGACCCATTGAATGTTTTGAAACGTTAGACGTTATCTGAATCACAACCTTTGAACTACATATTTCTGCCCAGGACATAATTGCGGTTGTTCTGGCCAGGTATTTATGTTCATCTCATTGTTGTTATCCAGGAGTGCAAGATTAGTACAGGGTTGAGGAACATTTTTTGTGTTCTTGTGAAGACTGAGAAGGCTTGGTGGAAGAGGCTATTGAAGGCGGAAGGCAAATCTCCTCCCTACTTGAAGGTGGATTGGGACAAGTGGGTTGACGAAGATGAAGAAAACGAATCAAAGTGTAAGTCCAGGGATCGGTATTACACTATTGGTTAGCATTAAAATCAGGATTGCTAGGATATAGTTGCTCTTTTCCTACGTCAATAATGTATTCACCTTGAATGCATGCAGTTGATAACTTTGATCTTGGCTCAATGGATGATTTCTCGGTGAGTCTCCCTAGTCTTATTTTCCGTGACCATGGTTTGTAACTGCATCTCATTCATTCATAACATTTTGCTAAATATCTTTGTACCCTGGATATGTCCAGAATTTTGACATGGGTGGTGGCCCGGGGGAAGACCTGGGAGGCGATGAACCAGACAGTGATGATGAAGGTCTGTAAAATCTTTTGACAAAGGGTCATGTAGCACATGGTTGCATTTTGTCGTAATTGTGGCAGCTTCATGTTGAGATTTTTGTTGCAGATGTTGAACTAAATGCTAAAAGCAATGGAGAAGTTGAGACTGTTGAACCAGATCCCAAAAGCAAGGCAGAAGTTGAGACGAATGTATAGGAGTGAAGCTTTTTCTTCCTGCAGGGTGATCCATGGTCAAGTGCCTGTCCCATGCTGGATAGCCTCTTTTGAGTTGAGGTTTGAGGCAATTGGTGTTTTTCTTCTAGAGTTCTCTTTCTTTGTATCTTCAAAATCTTCGAGTGTCCAGATTGCTTCAGGAGCTGGCCTGTATGGAGGGTATAGTCAAGTGATCATCAGAGGTGGCAGAATTTTTCTGGTGATTTAACAATTTTTGTGGTCTGAAGAGTGTGTGAACCACTATCTGGACATATGGGAATCCCATTTACAAAACAAAACCATAGGTTTTCATTACACACGTTGGGAGTTGTCTGATGACTCTTTGGTATTGTTGAAAGTCTGTGTGGCTTTAGGCCGTGGCAGACATAACTTTCTGGGATTTTGCAGATAAACTGTAAAGCAGTTTTGATTAGATGATTGTGCCCTTTATAAGCTTTAACCATATTCTGCTAGAGGAAACTAGAAATAAGGATAGCTCTCTTGTACACTGGTTGATATTCTGCTATGAAATATCACATGGGATTTAGAAAGCCAGGAAATGTGCAGAGGTCTAGAAAGCACAGGAATTGTGCAGAAGTGCTTTGCTTCTGCTTGCTGATCTGTGGACTACATTACTTACCCATTTTTCAGACATTGCTTTATGTGATTGTAGGCTGTTCCACCCCCTGCCCCTTCCCTACCATAAAGAAAAACAGACAAACAGAAAAAGTAAAACAGGAAAAAGCAAGCTCCTTGGGAAATAGTGTTTTGTAAATGATTCAATCTTTTGTGGGCTTACAGGTTTGGTTGGATGTCTTGGGGTTGTGCTTGGCGCTGTTGGCTGTTCTGTACATAACATTGTTTGTTAGTATGCCTGTTTGTTTACTCTTTTTATTTGCATGTATAATGCATACGTAGGTTTTGTTGCGCTTTGCCCTTAACTTTTTTGCTTGTCCATGGTTTGGTTGGGGATGTCTTGGGATCGTTTTTGACGCTGTTGGCTGTTATCTGTACATAACATTGTTTGTTACTATGCCTGTTTGTTGTTTACTCTTTTTATTTACATGTATAATGCATATGCAGGTTTTGTTGGGCTTTGCCCTTGCCTTTTTTACATGTCCATGGATTTGGTCGGGATTCATGGCAAGTCATGAAGAGGATCTTTTGTTATTGTGAGTTTACTAATCGGTGATTGATTAATGTTTAAATGGAATCAATCAGGTAATTTAAATAGAATCAATCAGTTTAATTTACTGTAATGTTTAAATGGATTGAAACTGTTAGTGAGATTAGGGCTTTTGTGGAAGGCGTGTCACCTCATGCAATGACTATTTATTCACTTTGCTAGTTTTGAAAAGTACCATCCAAGATGTAAAATGCCTACACCAGTGAGTCGTTTCAATGCTAAGATGTAAAATGCCTACACCAGTGAGTCGTTTCAATGTCTTAGCAGACCAAAAAATGGTGGTAAGGGAATGTTTGGAATTCTTTCCCTACCATTGGATTGTCTAACCATCTCCTGAAATTTTTGTACTGGAGTCATCAGTACAAATAAATATTACATTAATTTCTTTGCAGAAACGAGAGTGATATGGCCACTGTAGCTGTGTTAGTTGCATCTACTGGTCATTTGTTGAAAAGTAACGTCATTTTTTTCGAGAGATGGTAATGTTTATTGGAGGTAGAACATGTTTTATGGGCAGGAGCTAGTTATGTTGCAAAATGTTAGATGTGAGCATGTGTTTTGAAGTGTTTGTGGAATGGGGTGGAGAAATTGATAGCTGGTTTGCTTCTCAAATTCATCATGGAAACTTGTGATTGGCCTGGTGACTCTTGTTTCCCTAGGCTTGATCCATACATCCTTGACTTACCTTTAATATGCCAACAAATCCACATTGTCGGTGTTACTTATTCTCACAAGGTTGATAGTCCTTGTGGGATTAGATCTTTTTGACAAGGGTTTATACCATTTCTCTTTTCCTTTGTTTGAATGGTCTTATCCTTGAGAAAA
This sequence comes from Dipteris shenzhenensis, assembly GCF_047967505.1. Taxonomy (NCBI): domain Eukaryota; kingdom Viridiplantae; phylum Streptophyta; class Polypodiopsida; order Gleicheniales; family Dipteridaceae; genus Dipteris; species Dipteris shenzhenensis. The sequence goes on along the minus strand of NC_141607.1, from coordinate 30,214,249 downwards.
CAGCTTCATGTTTTGACTTTTTGTGGCTAAATGTGGAGTGACTCATAAGATTGAAATTGAAATTGCACTATGTTGTGTTTTTAGAGGATGAGTTTGGGGATGTTCTTGGATTCATCAAGGTATATGATTCTTCTGTATGTGTGAGAGCATATTTTTATACTATGGTCTACCTCCCATTGTTGGGTGTTGATGATGTCAGTGGGGATGTCATAGTAGCTAGTCTTTGTTATGCGTGATGGAGTTTATGGTTTTCAACCTTACGAGTGACTATCATGAGATTGAAGTTGCACTAAGTTGTTTTTAGGGGATGAGTTGGGAAATGTTATTGGATTCATGCATAGAGTTCACTCTCCTTGCTTTGCCCTATGGGGCATCTGGCTAGCGTCCTCCCTCAGGCATACATAGAAGTTGCCCTATGTTGTGTTTTTAGAGGATGAGTTTGGGAGTGTTCTTGGATTCATTTGGGTATATGCATAGAGCTCACTCTCCTTAAGTTGCCATATGGGTCATTTGGCCAACCTCCTCCCACAGGCACCCACGATGATGCCCTAGCCTCCTACACCAGCCACTTACAATGACACCCCACAATGATGCACTAAAATCATGTTCAGGATCAACAATGGAACCCAGTTGAAGCCCCATGCTGTAGTCATTCCTTTACCTACTAGAGGCCAAATTGCTCTTAGGGTGCAATCCTCCTAACTCGAAGGATTCCACCACCCTAGTCTCTACATCCGCCTTGTCACAGTACATAGCCACACCCTTTAACACCTTGTTCAACACCATACAATTTTCCTCCGTCAACCGTTGGTTTGTGAATTGTGGCCCAGAGCACAAGGAGGAGAAAGGCTAGTAGTGTTGATAGGGATGAGAATGATAGAGACCCCATAGAAGCAACTAGAGGTGTATCGAAAGATGCCTCCACTTCGATAGTCAGAAAGAGTAGTGATTTGTTGGGTTGGATAGTAGCTTGCCTTGGGCATGCTACTCGAACAGAGCCACAAGCTTAGTGTTGGAGAGATTTGAGAGGTAGTTGAATGTGCCGTCGTTTGGGCAAAAGCAAGTGAGGCCATGAGGTTCTTATGTTTCTATAGACCAGCATCCACTCCTATGACGTTCTCGAGATACTTGAGGAACATGGTGTGCTTCTTAGATGCAGAGATGATCAAGTTGATGTTGATAGGAACTAGCGAAGACTTGGGAGCTTCGATGGTAGAAGGAAGCAATAGCTTGCTGACAGTCATAGCGCAAATGTAAATTTTCCTTTTCTTTTCCTTTTGTTTTCATATTTTCTTGAATCTTTGCCTTTTTCTTCTCTTGATTTGCAGGGCTTGGCCACCTGATATGAGCGATTCTCCCTTCTTGAAAGTAGAAATGCTTTCAAGAGCCTCAGCTTTAGATGAATTTGAACAATGTGTAGGGAATTCCAGCTAGATTTTGAGCGTTGATCAAGCAAATGAGGTAGAGCAACTTTGAGAGATGACCTCCAGCGGAAGATTAAAAGATGAGATTGCAAGGGAAGGTGAGATTGTTGTTGATAGAGCGATGGGGGAATGGGAAATTCTGAGATGGACGATTGTGAGTTGAATGGAGGTGAGCTAGGTAGAATAACATGGGAGAAACGATGGAGGAGATGGTGAGCAGGACAGGGGAATGCAAGGGACTTATGTGATAAGACCTCTAAACTTTGCAACCAGAGGAATTGTAGTTCCCTGAAGCAACATGAATTGTGGTTCTTCCAAGCAGCAGATTTCTAACCCACCTCACTTCGAAAGAACTTGCTTTGTCGATATCCTTTAAGAACCTTTCGGTGATGATGGCTTGCCTTACCTTCTTCACAAGGTTGCCTCACCTACTCACATGATGCAAGCACATTTTGGGTAGAATGATACTCAATTCAAACATGACTAACTAAAATGGAAATAACATATCATTTTAGGATGGACTATCCATGGCAGAGCACCTTATTGACTCAATCACACAACATAAAACTAGGTGATAGGGTCAATGCCCCCCTGGATCAAATCTCCCATATTGATGACAATCATATCATCACAGTAGACTTCATACTTCTTGTTGCTTGGATCCTTTTCCCGAAAGGCCTTGTCCTCCATGACATCTTCTTGCTCTTCTTTAGGGCAAAAGAAATCTCCTTCTCCATAAAGATGTAAGTTATCAACTCTGTCAAACTCAGTTAAACATGCAAAAAATGATCAAGCTTCATACAATGATCTTGGAGGCCAAAATTTGTCAGTTTAGGAGTAGCATTCATGGGGGTTTTCACATAGAATGAAAGCTTGAATACCAGAGAAGATTCACTAGAGAAGAACCACATTAGGTCGCCCACCATTACATAGTGAACTTTGACTGTAAAATCGACAAGTGTGGCCCAAATACTTCACCAAAAGAGATGAAATTCCATCAAGAAGTAGCCCTTGGGGTCGCCCAGCCTCCTGTAAGAGGAATTTGAGAATGGTTTAGCTATGCAGCCAACATCGCAGAAATCCCGCCATGAAGAAGAGGAAGAGGCACACAAAATTGACGGTGATTTGGGGAGATCCCTCTAGTCAGAAAGGTTGCCCAGACATGAGAAATCTCCAGCTTGAAGGATTCCTCAGTCCATCAGTCGGATGCTGAGTATTTGCTCTTGCAAAACTGTGGGCAAATACATGCTACCAAGATTCAATTTGAAAATTCCCTAAAAGGCATTCAAATATTGAGATTTATTAAAAAAACCTAAAATCTTATTCGTAGGATCTTGATTCCCAACATGAGATTTGAAGCAGGTGGGTCCCTATCCCATTGTAGATGGGTAAGGCTAACTAATAAAGATTATGATTGCTATTGGATAGATTTTCTTTTAGATAATCTTTACATCACAATAGGTGATTCTTTATTCATTCGTTTACGATTTAGGATTCATTTACAATTCATTTGTTTAGTTCACATAGGTTCTTGTGACATCACCCCATTTATTTGTGATTCTTTATGTAACTTCCATGTACGGAATTCATTGCTCGCACATTATCTTTGCATATCTTTGCTAGAGTTCCAACACACTGGCAAAGAAGATCACCCACCTCAGTCGAATGATGAGAGGTGGACATGTCAGGTCACATGAAAGAAGAATGAGAAGGCCAAGCTCAATGAACTCTCTCTTATTTAGGTGCCAAAACACAAGCAGCAGCGCCCACCTCACAAGCAGAGCCCGCCAACGTGTGGTCACACCTCCCCTTAAAAAAAAAAGAGTTTTTTAAAAATTATTTAAATAATTATTTCATTATATATATACATATATCCCGTCAGGTTCCTTCAACTCTTCGACACAGCATGTTGTGCTAGAGGTGATCAGTCAAATGAAACCAAAGCCGCTTGGTTCCTGATGGCCCTTACCGATGAGGCTTTGGAATGGTAGCTCAACCTTCTTGTAGAGGAAAGAGCCACATGGGCACTACTATCTGAGCAATTTAGAAGAGGATTCCAAACAGAAAGGCTGCAAGATGACCCCGCATTACAACTAGGCAATATAGATATGTGCAAGAAAGAAAAGGTCCGCACATACTTAGAAAGAATGAAAAGATTAATAGCAAAGTGTGATCCCCATCCGGATGACAAGTACCTCATAGCATGGTTTATCTCTGGCCTGAAAAAATCCATTCGCAAGGACATGAAAAAAGTCAGCAACTATGCCTACTTCAGCGATGTTCATGAAGCTGCAATTGACATTGAGGATGGCATGACCGATTCTGACAGCAATAGTGATGGCTATAAATCAAGTCATCAGGACAAGAAATTTTCAAAGAAGGGAAGAACTTCCAACAAAGATCGCACAACCAAGGATAAAGTGGAAGCCATGGCCCTAAGAGTAAAAGATGAAATGATGCAGGCCATCGAGCAAAAGCTGCATGTCTCTCAGCCACCATAGTTTCCATGGAGAGAAAATGTTTGGGCCCACACTGTATGGCCAACCATACAGCCAATGAATGTATGGTTGTATGGCCAACCATACAACCATAGGTTCCATGGAGAGAAAATGTTTGGTGCCCACACTGTATGGCCAACCATACAGCCAATCTTGAGGAACAGACTAAACCCACCAGAAGTGGCGTAGCCCCCACAGTTATGGTGTCCCATTAACAATGTTGTAGGGCATGATGCAAATACCTGTTTCTATAATATGAGGGTAGCACAACCTCGGCCCCAACACTACTAATAGCCACCAATTCCAGTGTACAGACAACCGGAACCGGCACTTAATGCACAAGTGCCACGTCTCAACCCACTCCCGGTGAGAACACAAGTGCCTCAACAAATGAGGAATCCCAATCCTCTGCAATATCCACGGGCTCCCAATCTTGCTCTAGTAGTTCCGGTGCAACAACTCCAACCTGAAGGGTTGGAACCTCACTATGAATATGAAACAGAATACCCTATGTACTACATGGATGGTGCCAAAGGACTCATCTCGGTGTATGCTAATCAAGTAATTCCCACCACATATTGAAATCCCATCAAGTGTTTTGGGTGTGGAGAAAACCACCGCAAGTAGAATGCCCACACTAGGGTAACCCCATTACATTCCAACCTATGCAGGGAATGCGGAGTTGGGCATGCTTGCATGGATTGCCCATTGAGAACAAAGCCTCAACCAACCATGGAAGTAAAACCTGATGTAACCCTGGGGATGATAAGTGTAGAAAATGACAGTGTGGCAACACAACCAGTCTTGATCATAACAAGACATTAGAAAGAAGAAGCACCACAAAAACTCATTTCCACTCAAAAAGCAAAGAGCCCTCTGGCAAAACAAGCCATGCCAATCCCACAACACAGTGAGACCATGCCTAGCACATCCACGGAAAGTGCCACCCAAGGAGCCAAGGAAGCATACCCCAATGCTAAAACTGCAAAGGTGCATTACCAAGCCTTGAAGAAATGGGTACAACAGGAGCAAGAAAAATTTGAGAAAGACAGGATGGTAGCAACAGAGGTTAGAGCACCATCATCACCTAGCATTAACACAGTGATTGATCCCAACAACTTCCAACGGGTAATAGAGCAACATGCAAAACATCCCCAATTGGATGGCGCCGCACTAGCAAGCTTGATAAGCTGCCCCATCACAATGCCAATTGGGACCTTACCAAGAAATTTCCCTACAATGTGGGAGAGTTTCAAGGGATGGATTGAATCTTCATAATACTCCCCCCCACTTGAAGAAAAGGAAAAGGTAATTTCAGTAAAATTCAATGCTAGGGATGACATAAAAAATGTAACCATCCTGCTGGAGCATAAAGCCATTGGTCAATACCCAGCAATAGTAGATGGCAGACCTAGAGTAACCATTCTGGCAAGAGAGCTATATGAAGAATGTGGCCTACGTCCAATGCAGAAGGCCACATTTAACATCCGCCTAGTTGACCACATGAAAATGAAGCCATTGGGTATTGTTGACAATGTCTCAACAAAAATTGCTGGAGTAAGGTTCACCCTTTAGTTTACTATCTTGGATCTTCCCAAGGGAGCCACAACATATCATATATTGTTGGGAAGACCATGGCTTTGGGAAGCATCGGTACTCCATGATTGGGGCACTGATAGAATCACTTTCCAAAATAGAGAAACTATTCTCAAGATAATCTAGGAACATCGGAAATCAAACCCACTATTCCTAGAAATGTTGAAGATACTTCCTCCACTACAACCACCACCCCTGTACCTACCAATATACTAAAGCCCATAGAAGGGGATACACAAAGTGACATCCATAATTGGATACAGGTGTTGGCTACAATAGATAATTGTAAAACAACACATCCAATGTTGCCAGATGTGGATGCCCAAATGATACAACTAGAAACACTAATCTGGGATGATGAATCAGAAGTAGTTTGCTATGCTCCTCTTGAGTGTGTGCGCGTTAAAGTTGACATGCGTTGTCCTCTATTTGACAAGGGATATCAATGATGCCTCTAAAAGAATCTTACAAATAAATCAACAAATTTTAGGTTACATGCCTTGATCTAGAAGTTGAACATGTAAGTCTACAAAGTATGAGGAGCGTGGGGTTATTATAGCTGTTGCAAATTCTTGGTAATGATGGGGACATATTTCCATGGATTTTATCACGGTGGGTTTACCAAGAATGCGCAAGGGTCATGATGCCATATGGGTTACAATACACTGTTTGATAAAGATGGCGAGATTCTTAGACCATGCCCAATTCCAGAGACAAAGCAAAGAAGATGTTGACAATGGCTGGGATGGAATATGACACCATCCACGCTTGTCCTAATGATTGCATTTTGTTTTGTCATGAATATGGAGATTTGGTAAATTGTCCAGAATGCGGAGCACAGTGCTACATATAGGACTTGCTGGGGGAGACAAGACCTTGAGACATTTTCCCATCATCCCCATAATACAATACATGTTCAGATGCAAGTCCATTGTGGAACTGATGATGTGGCATGCTACACACCGGTCCATCAATGACACTTTGAGGATCCTTATAGATTGTACTGCTTGGAAGCACTTAGACAACATGTGGCCAGACTTTGCGAGGGAGCCATGCAATTTACATCTCAGGCTCGAAATGGATGGCGTGAACCCTTTCGGGTTACACTCTACATCTTTGGTTGACATGGCCCATAGTCTTCGTGAACTACAATATCCTGCCATGGCTAACAATAAAGAAGGGATGCCTCATGCTTGTCCTACTTGTGCCGGGGAAGTATAAGGCAAAAAATATGGACATGTACATGGTACCCTTGATTGAGGAAGTGCAGACCCTATGGAGGGGCATACGTGACTAATATATTTCTAGATCCTTGAGGCTACATACATTTTCATTAGGGAAATTTTCATGTGGACCCCATGCATGAATATCCAGGATATGGGGAGTATGTAGGTACGTTTCAGTGCATGCGTATTGATACCTTAATGCTTTATTGTGATATGATATATGCATGTCTAATGGCCTATTTGTGCATGCATATATGTAAGACTTAAAACACAAGGGTACAATACTTGTCCTATTTGTGGCCCTATTTTGAATGCACAACACTCCAAACATATGAGGAAGATGGTTTATGAAGGTCATGCTCAATACCTTCCCCGCTTGATCATCATGTACATGAAGGTTAACTTGATCATCACCGGTCCATAGGAAGGCAAGTGACTTAAAACACAAGGATACAATGCTTGTCCTATTTGTGGCCCTATTTTGAATGCACAACACTCCAAACATATGAGGAAGATGGTTTATGAAGATCATGCTCAATACCTTCCCTACTTGATCATCATGTACGTGAAGGTCAACTTGATCATCACCGGTCCATAGGAAGGCAAGTGACTGGATTTGGGATTGGAGATTTAGTGAGGAGAATCCTCCTCGAGTGAGTTACAAATCAATCATCTCTTGGATCCCATTCTTATCTTCAAGAATGTGGGGGCTTCTATTTGGGCACACTTGGTTGGTGACAAAGACACAAGGGGAGTTCGAGAAGACTTGCATGAGATGGGTAGGATGCCTCACTTGTGGCCCCAAGAGCATGTGCATACAACCCAAGAGCGTGGTTCCACAACTCAAGAGAGTGGTTCAGGAACCCAAGCATCTTTCTAGAATTGTTCTCCCAAAGGCACCATGGATCTTTTCCAAGGTAGAGGAGGCAAGGGTGAATGCTGACATTGGATCTTTTCAAACACCCACAGGACACGTGTCTTGCCTTCATGGAGCAATTACAAAGGACAATAAGCTTACTGTCCTCAAGTCCCATGATTGGCATAAGGTCTTACATGTATTCTATATGTTAACTTCTATGATTGTGATACATTGTAATAACTCCTTTGTTGCTTGGGTAGTTTATCCTACGAATTACAGTGAGAGGATGCTTATTGAAAGATGTTAGAACTTAGAAAAGCTATCCATAGGATCAATGGCATTGTCAGGTATCCTTACTATCATATCACCTTTATATTTCATACAATTTTAAAATGATCGGTAGACCCTATTGAATCTTATGGGTGCATGTGGAATATGTGGATCTCACAAAAGGAGATCTTTGTATCGAGCATCGAGACGGCTAAGGTGGACTCCATTGAACTTGTGTGATTGCTTGACAAGCAGTTTTCCTCACATTATGACAACTCAAGTGCACTTGCTTGTACACGTAGTTGATGGGGTCGCTGCTTGCAAGAACCGTTGATGGTCATTTGATGTTTTTCCTTGAATGATTTATGAAAACTTTCAAGGGATTTTTAAGGCAAAGAGCTAGACCCAAAGCAAGCATGGTGGATGGCTTGGGGGGTTCACCTAAAAAAAAATTAGTGTACCACGTGCATTCAAAAGGAGGGATATTTTATCCAACTTTTTGAAAAAATTTAACAGAATTACAATAACAAGAGGAGTTTTATTGTCCATAAGTAAAGATGGTTGTTTTTATTGTGGGGGAAATTTTAGTTGAGGGGTTTTTTTATTACCCTTTGAACACACATGATACATAGGGTTTCTTAGTACTACACTCCTTGAGAGGGATGGATTGTGCAAGAGTCATTACGATATGCCACATGCTTGAAACATCAAGGACAATGATCGTGTCATTGCAGAGGTTCGCCAAGGTAAAGTGGTTGAAAGAAAGATGAGCAAAGAGAAAATATATAAATTCAGTAAGTTTTGTGTCCTGAATAGTCCCAAGATGCAAAGATGGGTGGCCGAGAGATATGTTAGATATCAGTGCTCCACTCTCGTGTAACTACGTGGGAACCAGCTAACTCTACTTGTAAGCCCCCCATATGAGGAGAAGGCATTTGAGTAGCTTGGTTATCCGGTAGGTCCTGGTTTGGACACCAGATGGGGGCCATGTGTGGCCTGATGGCTGGACGACTTCAGATAGAGTTGGCACACTGCCAACTAGGCTACATGCAAGTGCGAGAAGGCATCCCATGACTGACCGCACTTAGGGTAGATGGAGCATTTCTCCGGGCAGCCAACTCTCGGGTTGTGGGGCCTGCGTTTGGAGCCCTAGATGATCTCGGATGGCTCTGGGCCAAATGGTTAGTTGCTCTATTTTGCGCCACGGTTCTAACGTGTGGTCGGTGGCCTATTTTGGGACTGACCTCCAGTCGGTTGTTTTGGGCCGACTGGGTCGGTCTCCCAATTGGGTCTAATCGACTACGACTGGTGGCTATATAAGAGCAAGCCCGTGAAGTGTTGGGATATCTCAAGATGTATGCCCCAGGCACACCTTGGTTTCTATGTGTGTGTGCTAGAGGCACAATTAGGTGCCCATAAGCACTGTTAGGTAGTAGATGCCACATAGGATGATTGAGAGATTCTAGGAGCTGATTGGGGAGATGATTGTGGAGCTCAGAGGTCATCAGTGATGTCAGTGATCATGTAAGAGGTGCCTACATATGGACCTCACCTTTCTTCATTCCATAGTCAAGCATTCTGATTTTGTGTTCACTTCATGCTTTCCCTTTAGTTCCTCAACATGGTATCGGAGCACTATGATCCTCCTTGAGCCCATTTGTGCCACATCATCATCTTCTTCTCCATCTTCTTCTTCTTCTTCATCTTCACCATTTCTTCCCAAAACTTGCTAGAGCTTGTTCTCCCTCGTCTTTTTGCCATTCTCCAAATCCTCTGAGCTAGAGATACCCCTCGTATGGGCAAACTTTCACCTGCAAGGAATTGAAGAAACATCGTCGCTGCTGGTCACCATTCCCCGAAGATCATCGAAACTCCCTTCTACATATTCTTTGTTTCTGTTCCACCTTTCTCTAATTCTTTTTAGGGGAAGCTTCTCCATACCTTGGACTATCTTGTGTTGAAATTTGAGCAGCAATGGTTGCATATTCGAGGAGAAAACGTAGAAAAACCAATCGATATTCAAGCTACTAGCTATGGCAACGTGACATAGCATTTCGCCCTTCCTCCTCAGTGGCTCTTCTCTGGTATATGAGCTTTGTTTCTACCTAGAAAGCCCTGTTTTCTTTGCTCTAAAGAAGGAGATACAAGCCCTCCAAGTTCAGGCCTCTATTTTGGACAGTTTTGACAAGGTTGTGAGTTTAATGCTACATTAGATGCTACTTTAGCATTTTCGATGTTTTAAAGTGTTGACTAGCATTAGTATAACTGTGCTACAACTTTGCTTTAAGTTGCTATACCTGGATTTGTCTGGAATGCTTTCATTTAGCCACTTCTATGAAGCATGTAAAATGAAGCATCATTTCCATTATGATTTTTAGTATGCAATTTGGTCACAAAATGCTTATACTTTGAAGCTTTTTAGGTTTTTTTTTTCTAGCCTTGTAAGAGAGTAGACACTGCCCATTCTGGGTTAGACCCTCTCATGGCTACCATCTTGAATATGGATAAGTTCAATGGTAAAGCCTTTCACGCATGGTAGATGAAGGTTAAGTTTGCATTGATGAGGAAAAACCTCTGGGGGCTTGTCAAAACAGCTTCAACTTCTTCTTCAATAACCTCTAATGCTGGAGAATCCTTAGCTCCAACACACCCGGCAAGAGATCCTGCTAGAGAGGAGAAAGCCTATGGCATCATTGCTCTTGCCTTAGGAGATGACTATATTCATCACATCTCTGACTTAGAGTCTCCTTCAGAAGCTTGGCAGAAGCTTGACATTATTTTTGGTGCTAGCTCTCACATCTCAAAATTGTCACTTTAGATTGCTTTCTTTGAATTGAAGATGGTTAGTGGCACTCCTCTGGCTGCCCATGTCAATCTTATGCAGAGTCTCATGACTCAACTTGCTTCTATCAACTCTCCAGTCACTACAAATGATGCAATGGCAGTATTGCTCAAAAGTATGCCTGAAGATTATGATCACGTTGTTACCACTTTGAAAAATCTTCCGAATCCTAATCTTGAAGGTCTTATTTCTGCCCTTCAAGAAGAAGAAAGGCACATGGAACTCCGGAGAGGCAATGACACAACATACCAGAGAGGCAATGACACAGCCTATGCCATAAAATTTCAAAAGGGCAAGTTTTCACCTTGCAAACATTGTGGGAAGACTAATCACCTCTCAAAAGACTGCTTCAAGATCAATCCATGCAAACACTATGGCAAAAACAATCACCATGAAAAGTATTGTAGAGCCAAAAAGGAAGCAACTACAAAGTCAAAAACTACCAGTCTACTTTCATTTGATGAGTCTCCACATGATGAATATTATGCTTTTTGAACCATCTCCATATATGCTCAAGATCTCTCTTTTTATGTTGATTCAAGGTACTCAGCCTGGATAGTCCTCCAAAATGAATGAAATAAACTATTGTGATCTTTGTAAACACCTTTGGCCACCATATGATGTAGGCCATGTGTATGTGTTTTGCTCCATGGTACCTCCTGCAGACATTGTGTGCATGTACATGCAGGGGAGATAACCATTGGAAGGTCTTATGTATCCCTTTTGTTTACCTCACACCCTTGGGAACTCCTTGCTAGCATGAGATCCTAGCCATAGATTAATCCTTGACCACCATGAGATGGCATGAGAAACTATGAGACTAGATGAATCCTTGACATAGCTTGAGGTGTTCCCGTGATGAAGCCCATCATCATCACTGGCTACAGCAACCCTGATTCCTTAGCATCCAGCCTCCGTCCTCTACTGTTTCCAGCATGCCATCGAAGCTTCTCACACAAGAACGCACGGTTGGGAGGCAGCGCCATCTATTGTATCAGTTTTACAGCAATCAAATTTTTGATTCTCTATACTATCTACTTTTCTTTCTTGCATAGGAGATCCTGTTATCTGTTGAGCACAGACATTGTATTGTTTTATTACAAGATATGAAGAATCTCGAGCAAAAAGAATAAATGAGAGGAAAAGATTTAGAGTCATGCACAAGTGAAGCCTGGCACCATATCCACCGAACCTTGCTCTTCTCCCCAAACACGTCCTGTGATTGGCTACAAGAAGCTCTTCATGAAATCGAAGATGATGGATAGGACATAACCGATCGAGAGTGGGAGCTTGCAGTCGGATGTATGCCACAAGTAAGTTTTGTACCTTTCTATTTAACTTGGGTATTTATGATCACAATCGCTACAAAATGCATCCTCATTGTTTTAATCATGTTCTTTTGTAGAACAAAAAGTACAGTGTATTATGGTCACATGGATGGAATTTTTGTGTGGAACGCATCGATTCAAGTAGAGTCACATATGATTGTGGAGTCATGGCTAACTTTGTACAAGATAGCCGAGAAAGTGCTCATGATACCAATCTTCTCTCCTGAACCATACATGACATCTATAAAGTTGATTTTAGATGATTCAGTGTTTTCATTCTTGATGTCAAATGGTTTAGAACTATCTACAATGGTCCCAATGCAACAATCAGGAGAGACAACAGTGGTTTCTTTGTCATTGACTCCACTAGACCTTGGACCGATGAAAGTGATACTTCATTCTTCTAGAGCATTGTGAATAGGTATATACTAATGAATTTATTAAAAGCTAATATCTTCATTCTCAAACAACTACTGGTAGATGTTCATATATATATTTTATATACTTAAGAATAAATGAATATAATTACTAGCATCTAATTTGTATCTTCAATTGTAGGTGGTCTTTCATCTGGAATCATTCAGATCCAAGATGGTGGTACGTGGTCCAAGTTGCTCCTCAAAGCAAACAAATTTTTGAAGATAGGAATGTAGATACGAAGATGTCAGCAGAAGATCCAAATAATGATGTAGATGGGATTTAGGGAAGAAGATGAAGATGATGATATGGGCCAGGAAGAAGGTGACACTAATGACACTGTAATGGAAGAAGGTGGAGATCATTACTTTGGGGAAGAAGAGGGTGAACTAGAGGATCAAGCCTTAGGTAGAAGTACAATAGGGGATGATGATATAGGTGATCAATTGTATGTAAACCTTGAGATAAACCGATTTGGCATGCAATACTTGGCTCAAGATAATACCGTCGATGTAAATGCTTCTGATTGATTGTTTTGACATCGCCAAGGCTTCGTATGTTTGGCCCTCTCATTTATATGGTGACATTTTGTACATTTGTATGTTGAGTTCATTATCAATATATGAGTGTTTTGATCTCAATTTTGGTGTACATACTCTTATATTTTTTATCTTTCAAGTGACCAAACTTGTGGTCAAAAATTACTTTGGGTCCCTAGGAAACAACGTTCTGTAAAAACGTCGAAATGGAAAATTCTCGGGGACACTACAAGGTATAGGCTGTTTTCCGATGGAAATACCGACCTTTTCTAGACTAAAAAGTTTTTTTTAAACAGACGCAAAGGTTGTTATTTATGTCACTATTAACGTCAAAAAATATGTGTCGCTGTATAAGCATGGGTATATAACGATGCTGGTAAAGGTCGGTATATATCGACATTGGTAAAGCGTCAATATATACCGACCCTTAACATAAGTTTTTAAAAAAATTTGTAGATAAAACTCTCAAACCTTGTTTGTTACAAAATTTCCCTTGTTAAAAGGGTGATACAAAATTGCTCAAACGAGTTGACAGACAAAAGCATATACATGCTGAAGTATATACAACCTTGTGTGTTACAAAATTTCCCTTTTGAAAAGGGTGATACAAAAATGCTCAAATGAGCCGATAGACAAAAGCATATACATGCCAAAGTATATACAAACTAACTAATACTGCTACTACTACTACTGCTCACTCGAATCATAGGAGTTGTTGTCATCGCCTTGGCCCTCGTCGTGATCTCCACCTGATCCCTGACCCTCATCGAAGCCGTCTAAGCCAAATCCCTCGAGACCTGCCTCCTCATCATCACCGCTCACCTCCGCTGATGGGACGCTCAAGCTTGCACGCTAAGAGTGAAACCATATTAATTTGAAATTAGATTGGAACTTAAAGAATAAAACAACTTAAAAAGTGAGATTACAAGTTAGAGTAGTGTGACACAAAAAATCGATATTTTTAATTTGGCATTGGTATTGTTTTTCTCTATGTTTGATAAGAGTTTGAGTATCAAGTGATAGCCTAGCGACTCTCACTTATTTCTATTTTTTAAGATATTGTATGGGATTGAGAGGATGAGTGGAATGGATCATTGTAAATACCATACGTATGAATTATAAATACCTTGGTATGGGGTGAGAGTTATTTGTGTATGGGATATTATGGGGTTTTTAGAAAATAGGAAGAGTGACTCATATACAGAGGTGGACTCATGTCCACGTGTTCCAATAATATAAGAGAGGCCACATGCCAAGCATGTGGAGGAGTGTGGAGTCAAGAGAAATCCTTCTAGAATTCCTCTATGGAATAACAAGGATGTGGACATATGGAAAAGAGAGGTTCCCTATGTGAAGATAGTGGGAGAGAAGAAAGGACTCTCACTTGCGGCTTTCTCACATACACAATGGGGGAATACACACAAAGGTGGAGGCTGAAAACAATTTTCCACTTCTTAGTTGTGAAAGCCAAAAGAACTCTAGTACAAAGAAATAGAAGAACCCTATATGTGGGTCTCAAAACAAACTCAGCTAACTAAGGTGGCATACTAACTGAGCCATGAACTAGAGTACATAAGGATAGTTGTCATCGAGCTATTATTCATGGGCAGTGTACCAACCGCATTGTACCAACCGCATCTGCAACTAACAAGTCCATGACATAAATGCACGGCAGTCACCCTGGCATATCACAAGTGGAGCTCGATATCTCAACACTCCTCCTCGTAGGTCTTTTTCATTTAGCATGGCCCGAGATACCTCTCCAATATGCCTGTTTTTCCTTTCTGCAAGTCCATTTTGCTGTGGGGTGTGACTGCATGAATATTGCTGCTTTATGCCATGCTCCTGCAGGAACCTTGCAAACTCATTTGAGAGGTACTCTCCCCCTCCATTTGACCTTAGGCATTTTATTTGCAGGACTATTTCTTTTTCAACCATAGCTTTAAAAGCTTTGAAATGGCTAAACACTTCACTTTTCTTTTTCATAAAATACACCCAAACTTTTCTACTGTAGTCATCAATCAAAGTGACAAAATAATGACAGCCTCTAATAGATGCAGCTTTAGTAGTCCACACATCAGAGTGGATTAATTCCAATGGCCTCTTACTCTCTTCAACATGTCTAGGAAATGGTTTCCTTGCCTGTTTTCCAAATTGATAGGCTTCACATACCTTATGCATTTCTGCAACCTTGAATTTAGGCAATCCTGCAACGATATTTTGGGCCTGCATTGATTTAAGTCACTGTACATTAACATGACCAATGCATTTATGCCAGATATCAATATCTGCAACTACACAAATCCCATGTGCAAACATTGGTGCACTAAATTCAGGCATGTCCACATCCAACGTAAACATCCTGCCCTTCTTCTTTCCTTTTGCTATCAAGCGACCGTTATTTTTCATATCCTCAACAAAGCATCCATGAGGATTAAATCTGACTTGCAAGCCCTGCTCAACCATTTGACCAACAGAAACCAGATTCTTGGTGATATTTGGGACATGAAATACATTAGACAGGTATTTCTTTTTCCCATCCTGCATAGACAAAGGAATTTTACCAATCTGCACAATAGGATGTTGTGACGCCAAAAATTGATATTTTTAACTTGGCATTGATATTGTTTTTCTCTATGTTTGATAAGGGTTTAAGTATCAAGTGATAGCCTAGCGGCTCTCACTTATTTCTATTTTCTATGATATTGTATGGGATTGAGAGGATGAGTGGAATGGCTCATTGTAAATACCATAGGTATGAATTATAAATACCTTGGTATGGGGTGAGAGTTATTTGTGTATGGGATATTATGAGTTTTTTAGAAAATAGGAAGAGTGAGTCATATAAAGAGGTGGGCTCATGTCCATGTGTTCCAATAATATAAGAGAGGCCACATGCCAAGCGTGTGGAAGGCATGTGGAGGAGTGTGAAGTCAAGAGGAATCCTTCTAGAACTCCTATGTGGAATTAGGAGGATGTGGACATGTGGAAAAGAGAGGGTCCCTATGGGCTCCATGTGAGGAGACTCTTGACTTTCTCAATATTTTAAGAGTCTTGAGCATCTTTTGAAGGGACACATGGCAAGAGTAGCCAAAAAGGACATGGATGGTGACATACATGCTTATGTGATTGATGGGGAAAGGAATCTACAGGCAGCAATTGTAAATGGGTGAAGGAGGGTAACAAAATCTCTATAAAAGGAGCCCTCCTCTCCCTTGTTCAGCAGGATCTCTTCCACCATTGGGCCTTATGTTGCTGTAGTTCTAGTCTCCCCAAGCCTCTTCCATGAGCCTTCTCTTCCTCTTGTAGATATTCTCTTATGTAGACTCTTGAGTCCTTCTCTCTCTAGTTTATTCTCTCTCTATGAGTAGTCTTGGAGCTTCCGCTCCCTCTTGTATGTATGAAACCTCTTCTTCTCCCTTGTGTTTGTAGTGTTGAGGTGGATTCTCACTCTATTTGTAATGAAGGTCACTTCAGGTTCTCTCTCTCTCTTGAGTCTCTTCCCTTTTCTTTCTTTCAAAGCCTTAAAAGTTCTTTCTATTCGGCCGCTCACTGTGCATACATGGTCCATTTGTTTCTCGAGCCACCATGCAAACTTCTTTCCCTCTTCTAGGCAAAATCTATGAGGGATGGATCGTTGATGAAGGTGGAGTCTTGAGGGAGCATCCTGCTCAGGCGAAATTAGCCTGGGGGAGGGTAGTTTTCATGACAGTTTAATCCCCTGTTAGTATTTTGCTCATAACTTTCTGCTCGATAGTCCGATTGTAATGAAATTTATATCAGCGCGAAGCTCTCTTCAAGAGCATGTTTTTGTGTGATCAGATCTTGAATCAGATACTGTTGCAAAAAGTTATGAGTCTCTGTGTCTGATAGTCTGTTTTCATGACAGTTTTTACCCCCGTCTAGTAAACTGTCCATAACTTTTTGGCTGCTTCTCTGTTTCTTACCAAACATATATCACCGCGAAGCTCTCTTTAAGGCGCATGTTTCTAAGTACTTAGATCTTGAATCAGATACAGCTGTAGAATGTTATGAGTCTCTGTGTTTGACAGTCTGTTTTCATGATAGTTTTTACCTCCTGCCAGTAAACTATCCATATCTCTTCAACCGTCTGTCTGTTTTCAATGAAACTTATATCAGCGCGAAGCCCATCTGAAGGCGCATCTCTTTGTGTACTTGAATCTCTGTTATCATGTCTCTATTGAAAGTTATAGGCCTCTGTGTCTAATGACAGTTTGTAGAGTGTTTTGAGCTAAGTATAAAGGTGTCTATGAAGGAGGTGCAATGTTTCCTCGGAATCTACCCATCCGACCTAATCAGCCCCTTCAAACTCCTCAATATATATCAGTTCATGTCATGTTGAGCCGCAAGATCTTCTTTCAACAACGTATCGCTCTTCTCTTTGGTGCAGACCGGCTCGCTGAGATTATGGCCTCTGCTGATCCTTTCCTTCTCCCTATGCTTGATTACAACATCACTTGGGATGTTACCATCTTCATTCTCATCTGAGGGAGGAAAGTATGGTGTGGTATCTTGGCATAAAAGCTTCTTTCTAATGTCTCATTCTCAATGATAAGTATCTTTGGCAGTCAGTTCGAATGCTGCAGGAAGTGAAGAGGTGCGTGAAGTTTATTACCCCCAACTTCATGTCACAGATGTGCAGTATCATCATCAGTCTCCACAAATCCTGGTCTTTCCATTTTCCTTGCATCCTGCATCCATTCTGCATGACTTGTCATGTGGTTTGATGCACCTGAGTCAACATACCATACATCATTGATTTCTTCTACACTTCTCACAGAAT
This sequence comes from Dipteris shenzhenensis, assembly GCF_047967505.1. Taxonomy (NCBI): domain Eukaryota; kingdom Viridiplantae; phylum Streptophyta; class Polypodiopsida; order Gleicheniales; family Dipteridaceae; genus Dipteris; species Dipteris shenzhenensis. The sequence goes on along the minus strand of NC_141607.1, from coordinate 30,196,446 downwards.
TGGTCATGTGCTGCACCATAAACAGATGCTCATTTTTGTGATCACCCTGTCTACTAGAAGATGCAGCAATTATGCATCCTCTAGTAGACAGGGTGATGACAAAAATGAGCATCTGTTTATGGTGCAGCACATGACCAATTCTGTGACAAGTGCAGAAGAAAGCAATGATGTGTGGTATGTTGACTCAGGTGCATCAAACCACATGATAGGTCATGCAGAATGGATGCAGGATGTAAGGAAAGTGAAAAAACTAGGATTTGTGGAGACTGTAGATGATACTACACATCCTATTGTGCAGATTGGTAAAATTCCTTTGTCTATGCCGGATGGGAAAAAGAAGTACCTGTCTGATGTATTTCATGTTCCAAACATCACCAAGAACTTAGTTTCTGTTGGTCAAATGGTTGAGTAGGGCTTGCAGGTCAAATTTAATCCTCATGGATGCTTTGTTGAGGATATGAAAAATAAAGGTCGCTTGATAGCAAAAGGGAAGAAGAAGGGCAGGATGTTTATGTTGGATGCAGACATGCCTGAATTGAGTGCAGCAATGTTTGCACATGGGACCAACGTAGTTGCAGATATTGATATCTGGCATAAACGCATTGGTCATGTGAATGTACAATAACTTAAATTAATGCAGGCCCAAAATATTATTGCAGGATTGCCCAAGTTCAAGGTTGCAGAAATGCATAAGATATGTGAAGCCTGTCAATTTGGAAAACAGGCAAGGAAACCATTTCCTAGACATGTTCAAGAGAGTAAGAGGCCATTGGAATTAATCCACTCTGATGTGTGGACTACTAAAGCTGCATCTATTGGAGGGTGTCATTATTTTGTCACTTTTATTGATGACTACAGCATAAAAGTTTGGGTGTATTTTATGAAAAAGAAAAGTGAAGTGCTTGGGCATTTCAAAGCTTTTAAAGCTACGGTTGAAAAAGAAACAGGCTTGCAAATTAAATGCCTAAGGTCAGATGGAGGGGGAGAGTACCTCTCAAATGAGTTTGCAAGGTTCCTGTAGGAGCATGGCATAAAGAAGCAATATTCATGCAGTCATACCCCACAGCAAAATGGACTTGCAGAAAGGAAAAACAGACATATTGGAGAGGTATCTCGTCCCATGCTCAATGAAAAAGACCTGCTAGATTTTTATTGGGCTGAAGTAGTTGCTACAGCAGTCTACATAATGAACAGGACTCCCACTGCAGCAATACATGGCATGATGCCAGAGGAGAGGTATACTGGTAGGAAACCAGATATTTCTCATTTGAAAGTTTTTGGTTGCATTGCCTATGTTCATGTGCCAGATGAGTTGAGATCCACCAGTGAGCAGAGATGTTGTTTTTGATGAGATGAGTAGTTGGTATAAACCAGTAAATGTGGTTGATGATGTAGATGCACAAAATGGTAATGCTGCACAGAATTCACAGTAGCAATCACAAAATATTAGTGGACCTGTAGTGTCCTCTAGTAGTGGTTCACATACTTCACCATGGACAGGCACATTGAGACTAGGAGAATCTCCTCAAAGCAATGCAGATAGTGGTTTGTAGGTATCACGAGAAGGAAAAGAGAAAGTAGATCAGCCCATGGTTGATGTAAATGCAGGTCACTCTTATGTGGATGGTGAATCCAATGGCTTAGAACATAGCATTGATGATGAGTTGGGTATTCCTTCTGTTGTTACGCCTGGAGTAAGGAAGACCAAGGATGTCTTGAGAGCGCCTGGTAGTGAGCCTATTTTGCGTAGGTCTACCAGAGTCAAGTACCCTATGGATAGGCTAAAATATGATGGATTTATAGCCATTCACTATGCTTATATGGTCAAAGTGATACAAGAACCAGAACCCACTTCTTTTGAGCGAGCCATGGGAAAAGAAAAATGGGAGAAAGCCATGGATGAAGAAATGGATGCCTTGGAAGAAAATGCTACATGGGAATTGGTGCCTTTGCCTAAAGACAAGAATGCAATTGGCTGCAAGTGGGTCTATAAGGTGAAGCACAATGCAGATGGTTCTGTGAGCATCTACAAGGCAAGATTAGTTGTCAAGGGGTATGCACAGACATATGGCATTGATTATGAAGAAACATTCAGTCCGGTTACAAGGATGGCAATTGTGAGAGCAGTCATTGCTATGGCTGCATCGAAGGGACGGTCTTTACATCAAATGGATGTAAAGAATGCCTTCTTGCATGGTGATTTGCAAGAAGAGGTCTATATGGAGTAGCCACAGGTTATGTGCATGCTTTTCATCCTGAGTTTGTTTGCAGGTTGAAGAAAGCCTTATATGGCTTGAAGCAAGCACCCAGAGCATGGTCTGACAAGATAGGACAGTATCTTGTCACTATTAGCTTTCAAATTTCCACGGCAGATTTCTCACTTTATGTGAGAAAAACAGAGAAAAGCATTATGTTGCTTGTCATTTATGTTGATGATTTGATCATCACAGGTGATAGTGATGAAGATATCCTTCATGTGAAAATGCTATTGAAGCAGAAGTTTGAGATGAAGGATTTGGGAGAGCTGCGTTAGTTCTTGGGCATTGAGGTGATTAGATCCACAAGTGGGATATGGCTCTTGCAGAGGCAGTATGGATTGGACATGTTGTCCAAATATGGGATGATAGGTTGTAAGCCTATTTCGGTTCCTTTGGAGCAGAATGTGAAGCTGAGTGCAGATGCAGGTGCGCTTCTGGAAGATCCTACTATGTATAGATGCATAGTAGGAAGTTTGATTTATATGACTACTACCAGGCCAGATTTGAGCTATGCTATTGGGTTGGTAAGTCAGTTTATGCAGGCTCCAAGGAAACCGCATTTGGATGTAGCTAGACGCATACTGAGGTATGTGAAGTCCACATTGCAGTATGGACTATTTTATGAGACTCGAGTTCAGATACAGTTGCATGAATACACTGATGCTGATTGGGCTGGTAGTATTTTTGATAGACGATCTACTAGTGGATATGTGTTATCTTTTCCAGACTGGACATGTGGACGGCAAGCTGATGGGAGGTCTTTATCAGGTCCGTCAACCATTGAAGCTTCGATTAGCAGGGGCGTATACAGAGGCACATAAGAATCAGCAAACTGTGTCAGCAAGGAAGTCTCTCTATTCCTTTTTGTAAGAGAGAGAGTTTTTTGGCTTTCACAACTAAGAAGAGGAAAACTGTTTTTAGCCTCCACCTTTGTGTGTGTTCCCCCATGGTGTATGTGAGAAAGCTACAAGTGAGACTCCTTACCTCTCTCCCACTCTCTTCACATGGTACTGGGTCTCGAGACCAAGTTGAGACCTGTAGGGATGTGAGTGTGCACATAAGAGAAGGAAAAACATATGCATAAGAGAAAAAGAGAGAAAGATTATGCTTATGTTTATGCATGAGTATACGAGGGAAAGAGGGGGGGAAAGAGAGAAGAAAAGAGCAAAAGAGGGGTAGAAGAGGGAATAAGAGAAGAGAGGGTTCCTACACCCATCACTGCAACTAGTGCTTAAGGCACTAGCTATAGGCCAATGTAAATAACGAAAATAACAAAAGGAAAAAAGAGGAAGCACTTTCTTACCTGGAAAAGTCCTGCTCGGTGTTTCGTGGATTGGCCCTACAAAAGAGAGGAAACATAACAATTTTCAGATAACTAGTTAGAGGAAGGAGGAGTTTAGAGAAGCAACTTCTCAAAGGGATAGGATTGAGGAGACAAGCATAAGCCTACAAACTAGGAGAAAGCATAAGCCTACAAACAAGGAGAAAGAGGAGGAAGATAAATACCAAAAAGAGAAGAGGTGAGCCTTCTTTCTTTCACCAAATCTCATTTTTTGTCCTTAACCTCTGAAAATCAAGCATGAAAATTAACACATAGCCTTGGCAATACAAGGAGAAACATGCTTCAACAGTCATAAAACGAAATCTCACAAAAAATGAACCTACATTGCTTGAAGAGACTCACCTTCTTGAAAAACTTCCTTTCACACAAGCAGAGAGGGAGAAGGGTGGAGAGGGAGCACAAGTGTTGGGAGAGGCGCTGGGTAGGGGTGAGGAGTGGGGAATAGAGAGGAGGAAAGTGAGGTCATCGAATATAAGGTGGGAGAAGACATTTTTTCTTTTTTCGCAATAGAGTTGTGAAAGACGGCATCGCACGGGGTTTTGGGTTTAAGCCCCCAACATCACTATATAGCCACGCTAGTCAATCGCTATATAGCGACGTTTATATCCAAAAAGCATCACTATATAGCAACAAAATAGGGCAAAGCATCGCTATATAGCGATGGTTCAAGGTAGTTTATTGTTAGAAGAGAGAAAAGGAGCTCATGGGTGGCTATTTTTTGGATCTTAATAGATTTCCTTGCAGCTCATGTTGTGATTTTGGAAGTGTGCAGATGGAAGGGATGAGTGGAAGCTCGTCAGATGATGCACCAACGCGTGAGAGCACAGAGTGGCTTATGGAGAGGTTGTATTGTCATTGCACTCATTGCAAGCAAGAAGTATGACATCACGTCGTATTGTCATGCACCACTTGTGGATGTATGGGGAGGAGCCCGAACCAGTACCCACCGTTGGTGTTGCACATGGTGATGGATCATCTGCAAGTCAATGCTATTTGAGTTCATGATCAATATTGGATACCATTATGACATGAAACCTTGAGACATGCAAGATCTTATATTTACACGAAATCTTGAAACAGGATGAGGAGGGTGGCGAGGGTGCGCATATACCTTCACACTTTGAGCAAGACTATAGTCTCCCGGATGTGCCAAATGATGACGAGGGTATGGTGGACATGATGGATTGTATTTTTAGGGGCACTACATTACATGTCCACGTGATGTCAGAGTCTGAGGTCAAAATGTGGGAGTTGCAATCAACACAATTGTACGAGGGTTCTAGGACGTCTAAACTACGGGCTTGTTTCTCAATCTTGAATCTGCAAGCAACGTATGGGTGGTCGGATACAAGTGTCTTGGCCTTAATGAGGTTAGCTCCCGCATTAATTTGAGAATCATCATGTATGTTTGAGAATCATGTTTTTCTCTCGTATCTCCTCTCTTTTTCTCTCTTTTTCTCCTCTCTTTTCCTCTATTTTCCTCTTTTTTCTCCTCTCTTTTCTTTTTTTCTCTCTTTTATCCCCACTTTTTCTCTTTTCACTTTCTCTCTTTTTCTCTCTTATCTCCTCTCTTTTTCTATCTTTTTTCTCCTCTCTTTTCTCCATTTTTCTCCTCTCTTTTCTCCTCTCTTTTCTCCTCTCTTTCCTTCTCTCTTTTTCCCCAAGTGAAGCTTCAATAGCCTACCATTGAGTAAACAAATATAAACTTCTATCACTCTAATTCAAAGAATGCAGGCGTTCATAAATATTTGCTCAATGTCAGGTTGTAGGATTCTAAGCTTACTCAATGTCTTATAGGTATTCTAAGCTGTAAGATTAGTGTACCAAAAAAAGAAAGAAAAGGAGAAAAGAGGTGAGAATCATCATGTATGTTTGAAAATCATCATTATTTGAAGCCTATGTATGTTTGAATTGTGATAGGTTGCTCCATAAGATGTTTCCTGCACCAAATACCATGCCCGCATCTAGAGATTAAGCGAAGAAGATGCTAACAATGGTGGGTATGGATTATGCTACTATCCATGCTTACCGTAATGAGACTGTATTCTCTTACATCGTGAGCATGGAGATTTGGCTAGTTGTCCAAAGTGTGGGGAACAATGATATATAGATGACTTGCAGGGTGAGCAGATACTGGTAAAGGCCTTGAGACACTTTCCCATTATTACAAGAATACAACACATGTTCCGATGCAAATCCATAGCGGAGTTGATGACTTGGCATGCATCTCATCGGTCCACTGATGACACATTGAGGATTCCTGCAGATTGTGCAGCTTGGAAGCACATAAACAATCGGTGGCTGGACTTTGCGAGGGAGCCACACAACTTACATCTTGGGCTCGCCATGGATGGCGTGAATCTTTTTGGGTTACGCTCGACATCTTGGTTGACATGGCCCATAGTCTTGGTGAATTACAATATCCCACCATGGCTAACAATAAAGAAGGGACACGTCATTCTTGCACTACTTGTGCCAGGGAAGTACAAGGCCAAAAATATGGACATGTACATGGAAACTTTGATAGACGAGTTACAGATCTTATGGAGAGGAGTGCGGGTCTTTGATATTTTCAGAGTTCCTAGACATACCAATGATATTTTGGTCAGGGGTATCTTGATGTGTATTATGCATGACTTCCCAGGATATGAAGAGTACGCAGGTACATGATTGTGTCTTTACATGTATAATATAGGATTATGCTTTTATGACTCTCTTTTGCATGCATGTCTTATACTAACACATTCATGCATGCATGTAGGACTTGTTACAAGTGGGTACCATGCTTGTCTGGGTTTGAAATCGCTTGCACGGTACTCCAAACATATGAGGAAAAATGTTAATTATGAAGGTCATGCTCAATACCTTCCGCTGGACCATCTCACGTGTGGAGGTTAGCTTCAGCCACCACCACCATATTTGAAGGCAAGTGACTAGATTCAGGCTTGGAGGGCGAATGGAGAGGAACCTCCTTGTGTTATGAAGAGGCTATCGATCTTTCACGAGCTGGATTATTGGGGTCATTTACAAATCAATCATCTCTTGGATCCCATGCATATCTTCAAGAATGTGGGGGCTACTATTTGGGCACACTTGGTTGGTTCCAAATACTCGAGAGGAGTGCGAGAAGACTTTGTGTGCTATGAATAGGATGTCTCGTTTGTGACCCCAAGTGCATGCTTTGGGAAAAGTTTCTCCCAAAAGCAACATGGATCCTCTCCACGAGAGAGGAGGCAGTGGTCAAGGCGGACATTGCCTCTTTTCAAACATTCATAGGGTACATGCGTTGCTTGAAAGGAGCATTTTCAAAGGACAATAAGCTTAGTGGGCTTAAGTCCCATGATTGGCACAAGGTCTTATAGGTATTCTAAGCTGTAGGATTAGTTTACCGATAATCGTGATGCATTAATGTAATTACGATTAGGTTATATTATTGACATGACTTCTTTGTTTCTTTGATAGTTCATCCTCCCAATTACAATAAAAGTGTGCTTACAAGAAGATGTTAGAAATGCTATATTCAAGATCAGTGGTATTGTGAGGTATGCTTACTATCAAATCACATCGATTGCATTTTCTTCAATTTAAGCTATCAAGCATCGAGAAGGCTAGGGTGGAATCCATCAAAGCCGTATGCTTTCTTCAGAAGCACTTTCCTCAAGCATTATGACAACTCAAGTGCACTTGCTTGTGCACATAGTTGATGAGGTGGCCATTGTAGGTACCATTCATAGTCGATGGATTTTTTTCCTCGAGCGCTTTATGAAAACTTTGAAGGGATTTGTAAGACAAAGAGCAAGATTTGAAGCAAGCATGGTAGAGGGATGGCTTGTGTAAGAGTCATTAGTATATATCACAGAGTTTCTTGCATCCACGGATCCTGATATGCTGCAAGCTTGGCATAACAATGATGATGATCGCATCATTGGCGAGGTTCCCCAAGGAAAAGGGATTGAAAGAAAGATGAGCGAAGAGAAAATGGAGAAATTCAATAGGTTTTGTATTCTCAATAGCAAGGAGATGCATAAGTGGATTGAGAGATATGAAGCAGCCAAAGCAGAAATAATAAATGCAAGGACGAGATTCAGAGTAATGTACAGGTGATCGCAACCATATCCATGGGATCTCTCCCTTCTTCCCACTCACATGTCACTTGATTGGCTCTACGTAAAGCCAAATGCGATGGAGAGACAATAAATGAGCGCGAGCGAGAGTTATCATCTGGATGTATAATGCATGTAAGTTTCTTAGCTCTTGACATAATTAAGTAATTATTTGTGGCAATATACACTATAAAATAGATGCATCTTCATTGTTTTAATGATGCTCTTTTGCAGTACAAAAAGTACAGTGCATTATGGTCATATGGATGACAGTTTCTCGTGGAACACATCGATTCAAAGAGAGTCACGTATGATTGTGGAGTCATGGCTAACTTCACACAAGATAGCCGAGCAAGTGCTTTGGATACCAATCTTCTCTCCTCACAGTTGGATTATTGTGGAACCATATGCGAAATCTATGAATTGATTTCAGATGATTTAGTATTTTCATTCTTGATGTAAAATGGTTTAGAACTATTTACAACGGTCCCCATGTGATAGTGAGAAAAGACAGTAGCGGTTTCTTTGCAATAGACTCCACCAAACTTTGGACCAATGAAAGTGATACTTTTTTTCTTCCCGAGCATTGTGAGCAGGTGCATACTTATGATTTAATTAATCAAAGCTTTCATTTTTAAAGATCCATTGATACATGTATTTAAGCATAATTTCATATATATAATTAATGGCATTTGGCACCCATCTTCAATATAGATGGTTTTTCATCTGGATGATCTGATCCAAGATGGTGGTACGTGATCCAAGTTGCACCATGAGGTAAGCAAATTTTTGAAGATAGAGATGTGGATATGGAGATGCCACTACCAATTCCAGATCCAATTGATCCAGATGGATCCAGCAAAGAAGATGAAGATCACAATATGAGCCAAGAGGAAGATGCACATAATGACATCGTACGGGAGGAAGATGGAGATCACGATATTGAGGAAGAAGATGACGATCATCAAGAATCACCACACTTTATTGAAGAAGATGATCAAGTACTCTTAGGTGAACGTACGATGCTAGAGTATGATGATGATATAGGAGATCAACTCAGTATAGAGTTAAAGATAGACTTGTTTGGTGCATTATACTTGGCTCAGGATGAAGCCGTTGATGTAAATGCTCTTCATTGATTTTTTTCATCTCAAACTTGGACATGAATATATATATGCGCTTCAAAGGCTTGATGTACATGCTCTTGTACTTTTATTCTCTCAAAGGATCAAACATGTATGAAAAAGAAAAAAAATTTATCATTGGGAAAGACTATATTTTAAGGTCGGTATGGGAAAAAACACTCTCTGTAAAACGTCGCTATAGGAAACTATCTCAGTGTCACTATATAATGACCATTCACAATTCTAATAAGTGTCGCTATATATAGCGATGCTTTTTAAACGTCGCTATATAGCAACGCTTGTATAAAGTATATAGCGACACTTAACGAATCCACAACAACACAAAGCAACTATAGACACGCTTGATAGATGCGCAAAATAGTGAGTGTGTCTATAGGTGCTGTTCGGATAGAAAAATTACAGGCGCATCTAATAGTGCATCTAATAGCGTGTCTATTAGCACATCTATTAGCACGTCTGTTAGCCCATCTAATAGTGCATCTATTAGCACATTTATCAATGCGTCTACCAGCGCGTCTACGCTGTGAATTAGACACGGATTCAGATGAGAATTTAGATGCAAAACAGAGAATACAGAAAGTAAGATTTTGAGATAGCCTGATTATGTACATTAGTTCTTTCCAAACATTGCCCATGATTACCAAAGCACGTAATTTTAACAAAAATATCAATGATTTTTTGCAAACCCACATATACAAAAATTAAGTGAGGTGAGGAGAATGAAACAATATGTAAAATAGTTTTGCCAATATCAATGATGGGCTACATTTCAATCTCATCCTCAATGAGATCAACCCTTGCCAAACTATCTACTTCAAAATCCAAACAAGTGCTGAAATCTACAAATACATTCAACCCACTACTACTTGTCCTACTCATGTGCTCATCGAAATCAGCATCACCAATGGTAGGCTCACGGGTAATGGCCTCAATATCTGTATCTCCTATCTCATGATCATCCTCCTCTCTCGTATCACGGTCATCATCACCTCCATGGCCATGATCATCCTCCATACGCTCCATATTAGTAAATGTACTATACATCACTTTGGAATGTGGCGTAATAGGTATGACATGCCACCATCTATTATTATCCACCATTGGTTGATAGACAACCTAATTCAAGCACAAATACAATCATGTTATTTTTCTTGCATCGAAGGTATCAAATATTTAAAAGTGAGTATTGTCATATGTGTGTACAATACCTGTTCACATTGTTGCGGTAGCACTAGTGTGTCCTTCTTACTTTGCCAAAACTTTGTGGAGTCAATATTTACAAAGCCACTTGCATGGAGTTTGATTGTTGCATTAGGGCCTCTTTCCACCACGTCCTTAAACCACTTTACATCCAAAACATACACAAAGAAGCGTCAAAATTCAAGCTTGATTATATCTTGGATTATGCTACAATAATCATCCATGGCTCCATTGGCTCCCTCAAAGCTAGCAATGATGCCGCAATCTTGTGTGTTTCTCTTATCATCAATCCGTTGTGTTCGAAAATGCTTGCCCTCACACCATATAGCATTGAACATAGTACACTACACCAAGACAAAATCAATTAAATAAGCAATCTAAATTATTGAAAGCTCTTAACTTATGCATAACATTCTATATATACCGACCTTGCTCATGCATCCCCTAGCATACTCCCATTCTTACATTGTGATATGCATCCCCTCATCTCTCTTTGCTCTCTCCATTTTGTCAAGTAGCCAATCCACATGAATATCATTTGGAAGTGCTCTTAGATATTGAGGCTATGGCACACGAGATCTGTGGTGTGTACAAAAGAGGGCCCTTTCTTCTTGTCTTCATGCCTTTGCATCCTCATATCTTGTCACCCATCTTTTCATCACATCACTATTAAGCATGCAATAGAGGTTAATATTATTAAGCAACTCTGTGTCTATTCCGTTGTTGCATCCTTTCCCTTGAGGCACAATAGAGGTCATCCTTAGGTCTTCATCATCTCTCCATAATTCTGGGAGAGAGCTATCCACATCAACAAGAAACTCAGAAATATATACAAGTGACTCTTGTACCAACCAACCCTTGGCCATGTTACCTTCGGGTCTTGCATTTTGTCTCACAAAGCTCTTCAAGGTCTTCATGAAGCGCTTGAGGAAAAACAACCATCGTACATGTATAGTACCGCATATAGCAATCTCATCCACCAAATGCACTATGAGATGTAGTTGGCTTGTGAGAATAGAACATGGAGATGTCTCCTCCACTAAACAAACCACCTCCACTGACATAACTCGAGCATTCTCAAGCATGGTGGGATCTATTTCCTTTGAGCTCACATACCTAGAAAGGAAAAAGTACACCATATTAGCAATATGAACACCTTGCATGGAGCATTGATACGCATCACATTTTGTATCCTATAAAGTACCTCACAAGCTCGCCCATCTTGTTAATACAATCCTTCACGTCCTTCGATGCACTACGAGAAATGCTGGTAGGTAGTATGAACTGAACACACAACACCTATTTCATTAATTTTGGACTTTTTCTATTGTTTTTGGACGAAGCCCAAAAATCCTTCCCAAATGAAAAGTTTACTTTGTGAAAATATCCTTCCCAAATCAAAATTTTACGTTCTGAAAATATTCTTTCCAAATCAAAAGTTCACTTTGTGGCACTATTATATTCACATAAAAATATTGTTTTTTTAATCTATACTTTTGCACCAACATGCAAGAATTTGAAATAATCCTATATTAGAAATTCTAGCTATATCTAAGTTATTTGTTAATTTAATTATTTTTAATATTTTCCTTGACGTTTTTCCTTGACGTGATAAATTTATAAATCCATGAAAGGAGACTTAAATATTTCATGAAAATAACATTATCACTCGCAATATGCACAAAATTTTTAATAAATAGAAAAAAGACATGATGCCATAAGACCTAAGTTTTGTATTGAACCAAAGAGGTATAATAGCAATTATAGCTATTATTATATCATTACATTGCTCTAGAGACGTTGCTCTCAACTAGAGTCTTTATATCCAAAATGATATAGATTGAACATATGTTTACAATTTAAATTGTTGCTCTTAAAGAGCCTCAATTCGTGCCATCTGCATAATTTGACTCCCCATTGTCTTATTGCTCAATGTCACGAAAGTCCCTTGCTAGGTGCCATCTGCATAATTTGACTCCCATTTGTCTTGCCAAGCCTTTCCCCTTGGGTGCATTGACTCCCCATGTCTTATTGCTCAATGTGATAGTCCCTTGCCAGGTGCCATCTACATTAACTCCCTATTGTCTTGCCAAGCCTTGACCCTTGGGTGACATCTGACATCCAGTGCAAAATACAGGTGCCATCTGCATTAACTTCCACTTGTCTTGCCAAGCCTTGCCCCTTGGGTGCATTGACTCCCCATTGTCTTATTGCTCAATGTGATAGTCCCTTGCCAGGTGCCATCTGCATTAACTCCCTATTGTCTTGGCAAGCCTTGACCCTTGGGTGACATCCAGTGCATATTTTGACTCTCATTTGACATAGGATGTGATGACTATGATTATAATTGTCTTGAATTGGCTTCTTGCCTAGTACCCAAATAAAATCCTTCAATGGACTTCAATACAAAGCTTTAATCATAGACATTCTTCATTTGCGCTGTCTCCTTCTACTTCCTCCATGGCGAGCATCCTTAAAAATTCGTGTATATGCAAAATACTTTGCTGTGGTATTTTTATTTTTCCTTCTACCTCATATCCCATGCGCTTCTTTGATTTCTTTGCCCTTGAATGCCAAGACACTATGATTGTCTCCGTCAAAACTTGAGAGACCGCTTCATCATTTGGGACGCACTCCTTCATTATACAATTAGTATACAATGTGTTGTTATCCATATTCTCCTTGCTGCCCTTTGGCTCATACCATACTGCTGTAAATGTTGTAGCTCTCCCTTGGTCATCTCTTTGCATGCATTACGGGTTTTTCATCTTTAAAAAAAAAATGAAAGTAGTGTGGATTGGTATGACATGTCAATGCATCACCACCCGTTTGTATGAAAGGTAGAATGAAGCTCTTCCAATCATACATTCTTTCGAGCCTCTCACATACTGTACTTTCCTTATGACCACCAACTTGCCTGCCACATCTTCTTACCAAGTCATCTATTGTCTCCACATTTTTGCATTTAAGCTCCCTTGAGATTGTGCTAAAAACCTGATCGATATCCTCATGTGTATGCCCAACATACAAAAATCCACATTCGACCTCATTGAAGATTCGATGAGCAACTAGCATGGAGCAGAATGCAAACATGAGTAAATTCTTATTTTCTCGCCAGCAATTATCAGCTTGTATTCTCAAAGTCAGTGGTAGGCGACCTTTTTCTACATGTACATTGCGAATTGCCTTCATAATAGATGTTAGAACTTGATTGCTATCATGTAGATGCAAGGAATCAATCCATATATCTGCAAAGAACTTAATTCCATGCACTAACACTCCACATAGATGTGTCTTTAGAAGGTCCTTTCCTTGTAATTTAGGTGGAGTGGCAACAAAATGAGGAAATGTTGTTGTATTCTGATCCATGCCATCTACAATAAGGCACATGTAGTCATCGGGATGCGAAATAGCTTGCTCCGTCCAAAATGCATATTTTTGTCTGGCATGTCGAATAAGGTCATGATGAGATTTTCATTTTTTTTTGTATAATTCCCTTTGATTTGGACATGTTGCACTCTCAATCACTCGCTTTAAATCATCACAGACATTGCACTTTGACATTTTTTGCCTCCTTGGGATTTTAACATATCCAAAGTTCTTCTTCCAAAGAGTATACAAAGTATGAGAAGAAGCTACGGCATCCCCTCTTTGCCTTTGCTTTTCTACAATAGATTCAAATACTTCGAGCTTTGTCAAGCCCATTGGAAGGTGCATTTCAGTGATCGCATCACCGTTAGGGAGTTTGGTAGATATATGGGTTTGAGGTAAAGAATTTTCATGTATGAAGTCTTGCGAAATTGCTGCTGCCCTGACAGTTGAGATTCTTGATTTGGACCTTTCTCTATTACCGTGAATGCTAAATTTGTTGCCGCCCTTTGCCTTGGTGACTAAATCCCAATATGTACCATGGGATAATCTAGTGATATTGCGATATGCCTTATTATAAATCTTTTTTCCATTTACGAGAGGTTTTACCTTTTGTCTTGAACTTAGCCTTTTATTGCCATTCTGAAGAAAGCAAGAGAGACTTGTGAGAAGGTATTCATTTCTTTCGCTTCCTCTTCTTTGCCACACGTGTCCTCTACATTCCCTAATGTCTACAAGATCAATGAAGTGCATACATCTTCGATTGCAACATAGATATCCCAATGCATTTAACATGTTCTCCTCCTTCATTACTCTCTTCCTCTTTGGTTGCTTTTGTGGATCTGCCTCGCTTTCTCTTCATGCATATGTATGACCGTCTTTGTTCCTCGTGCACGTTGTTATCTATATTTATGCACTTCTTCTCCTCACATTTGTTTGTAACCAAGCATCCATGATTGGTCATTGCATCCTTGGCCATATCACAATCAAAGTTAAATATTGAATAATCCTCTGTTGATCTCATCCTCATTTTTAACATACTCTTAGGACCATTCAATGAATTCAATATTTTACGAGAGTATTGAGAACCTTGAAACTCTTCCACTCCTGAGAGAACATCACTCATTGGGACATCTTGCATGGCTTTCACAAATCCACAAGCTTGATTGACACCAGGTTTATTAATATGCATGAACTCATCCACACTTGACAAGACATCGCTATTGAAACCTTTGCCCTTCTCACTGTGCAAGAATTCATCCACCCCAGATAAGGCTGTGCTTCTAAAATCATTTTGTTTCTCAGAACCAATGAACTCATCCACTCCAGATAAGATGTCAAGTGCTTCTATAATTGAGTACATTTAAATCATCCACATTTGAAGTGATAGAGCCTGGCACATGAGCACACTTTTTAGGTCCTTTAATATTGTAGTATACCTTGTCTTTATCATTGAAAACCACGTGCCTCTTTCTCATGTTTAAAAATTGCATGCTCCATCTCATATTCTTGCCTACCTCATAGTAGGGATCACATAAGGATGTTATGTTATCAACCATACCATCATCAGTGACTTTTAAAATCCTCATCTGTGCAAATGACCATTGCTCCACTTGTTCAAATCCAAATACTTCACCTTCTGCATAGTCTTATTTGCAAATTATCTCATTTGTGAAATGTCCCCTATAGTAAAATCCAAGGTGGTGCACTTTGTATTCTTGATCATGTCTGTTGCATAAGTCTCATCTTTGTCCCATGCTATAAATGATTTGTTGGATGTATTGTAGGGCATAACATCTCCAAGTGTTTCCATATCTCCACATTTATACTTTAGCTCAACATGTGCACTAAGAATCTTTGATACAGTAACTGCCACCTTATCTTCGCCAAGTCTTCGAAAGTGGCAAACTGAATTGGGATCACTATCATGGATTGTAGCAAATGCAACTACTTCTCTTTTGCTACATAAAATCACATCCATCCCTAGAACAAAATCTATAGCCATCTCCTTTGTGAGAGTCCTTCGCAAGCAAGCTGCAGTAGCAACAATTACATAAATATTAATCTCTTTTTAATAATCTACTCATTTATTATAATTCTTAATTAGTACTTAATTTAGTGGTGGGAGAAGTTATCCGATCAAGTACTCATCAGATGGACATGCCAAGTTATCCTTTGCATGGTCGATCGAGCATTAAATACTATTTTTGCTCTAGTGTCATGCACATCCATAAAAAAACACGCTGCTAGGTATGTTATCCGATCAAGCACTTATGAGATGGGCGTGCCACTTTGCATGTAAGTCAATTCCACCTAGTTGAAGGTGTGTGCAAAGTATTGTGCCCATCGGATATGATTTGCATTGTCGATCAAGCATAAAACACCGTTTTTGGCTTAGTGTCATGCACAACCATGAAAAAACATGGTCCTAAGTGTGTTAATCAAACAAGTAATTATCGGATGGGGGCTCCACTTTGCATGCAAGTCCGTTGTCCGTTTCAACTAGGTTGAGATGCGTGCAAAGTAGTGTCACCATTGGATATGCTCTGCATGGTCGATTACACATTATACAACGTTTTTCCTGTAGTGATATGCACATCTGCAAGAAAACACGCCCTTAGGTATGTCATCTGACCAAGTACTTATCGGATGGGTGTGCCTCTTTGAGAACATTTCAATACCACCTAGGTTAAGGTGTAGGAAAAGAATTGTGCCCATCGGATATGCTTTGCATGGTCGATCGAGCATTAAATACCATTTTTGCCTTAGTGTCATGCACATCCGTAAAAAAACACGCTGCTAGGTGTGTTATCTGATCAAGTACTTATGCGATGGGAATGCCACTTTGCATGTAAGTCAATTCCACCTAGTTGAAGGTGTGTGCAAAATATTGTGCCCATCGGATATGCTTTGCATTGTGGATCAAGCATAAAACACCGTTTTTGCCTTAATGTCATGCACAACCATATAAAAACATAGCCCTAGGTGTGTTATTCAAACAAGTACTTATCGGATGGGGGCTCCACTTTGCACACAAGACCGTTTCAACTATGTTGAGGTGCGTGCAAAGTATTGTCACCATCGGATATGCTTTTCATGGTCGATCATGCATTATACACCGTTTTTTCCCTAGTGATATGCACATCCGCAAAAAAACACGCCCTTAAGTGTGTTATCTGACCAAGTACTTATCGGATGGGTGTGCCTCTTTGAGAAAATTTCAATACCTTCTAGGTTGAGGCATAGGAAAAGTGTTGTGCCCATCGGATATCCTTTGCATGGTCGATCGAGCATTAAATACTATTTTTGCTCTAGTGTCATGCACATTCGTAAAAAAACACGCTGCTAGGTATGTTATCCGATCAAGCACTTATGGGATGGGCGTGCCACTTTGCATGTAAGTCAATGCCACCTATTTGAAGGTGTGTGCAAAGTATTGTGCCCATCGGATATGCTTTGCATTGTCGATCAAGCATAAAACAATGTTTTTGCCTTAGTGTCATGCACAACCATGAAAAAACACGGTCCTAGGTGTGTTAATCAAACAAGTACTTATCGGATGGGGGCTCCACTTTGTATGCAAGTCCTTTTCAACTAGATTGAGGTGCATGCAAAGTATTGTCACCATCAGATATGCTTTGCATGGCTGATCACGCATCCGTAAAAAAACACGCTGCTAGGTGTGTTATCCGATCAAGTACTTATGCGATGGGAATGCCACTCTGCATGTAAGTCAATTCCACCTAGTTGAAGGTTTGTGCAAGGTATTGTGCCCATCGGATATGCTTTGCATTGTCGATCGAGCATAAAATACCGTTTTTGCCTTAGTGTCATGCACAACCATATAAAAACACGGCCGTAGGTGTGTTATTCAAACAAGCACTTATCAGATGGGGGATCCACTTTGCACGCAAGTCTGTTTCAGGTGTGTGCAAAGTATTGTCACCATCGGATATGCTTTGCATGGTCGATCACGCATTATACACCATTTTTTCCCTATTGATATGCACATCCGCAAAAAAACATGCCCTTAGGTGTGTTATCTAACCAAGTACTTATCGGATGGGTGTGCCTCTTTGAGAACATTTCAATACCACCTAGGTTGAGGCATAGGAGAAGTGTTGTGCCCATCGGATATCCTTTGCATGGGCGATCGAGCATTAAATACTATTTTTTCTCTAGTCTCATGCACATCCGTAAAAAAACACGCTGCTAGGTATGTTATCCGATCAAGCACTTATGGGATGGGAGTGCCACTCTGCATGTAAGTGAATTCCACCTAGTTGAAGGTGTGTGCAAATTATTGTGCCCATAGGATATGCTTTGCATTGTCGATCAAGCATAAAACACCGTTTTTGCCTTAGCTTCATGCACAACCATGAAAAAACACGGTCCTAGGTGTGTTAATCAAACAAGTACTTATCGGATGGGGGCTCCAGTTTGCACGCAAGTCTGTTTCAACTATTTGAGGTGTGTGCAAAGTATTGTCACCATTGGATATGCTTTGCATGGTCGATCACGCATTATACACCGTTTTTTCCCTAGTGATATGCACATCTGAAAAAAACACGCCCTTAGGTGTGTTATCTGACCAAGTACTTATCAGATGGGTGTGCCTCTTTGATAACATTTCAATACCACCTAGGTTGCAGTGTAGGAAAAGTTTTGTTCCCATCAGATTTCCTTTGCATGGTCGATCGAGCATTAAATACTATTTTTGCTCTAGTGTCAGGCACATCCGTAAAAAAACACGCTGCTAGGTATGTTATCCGATTAAGCACTTATGGGATGGGCGTGCCACTTTTCATGTAAGTCACTTCCACCTAGTTGAAGGTGTGTGCAAAGTATTGTGCCCATTGGATATGCTTTGCATTGTTGATCAAGCATAAAACACCATTTTTTCCTTAGTGTCAAGCACATTTGTAAAAAAACATGGTCCTAGGTGTGTTATCATATCAAGTACTTATCTAACCAACACGCCACTTTTCATGCAACTCAATAACACCTAGGTTGAGGTGGGTGCAAAGTATTGTGCCCATCGGGTGTACTTTGCATGGTATATCACGTATTAAACTCCGTTTGTGCCTCAATGTCATGCACAACCATAAAAGAACACGCTTTTAGGTGTGTTTTCCGACCAACTGCTTATCAGATGGGTGTACCACTTTGCATGCAATGCAATACCACAATTTTTGAGACTCATGCAAAGTATTTTGCCCATCGGATATGCTTTGAATTGTCAAACAAGCATTAAACACTGTTTTGGCCTTAGTGTCATGCACAACCGTCAAAAAACGCGGTCCTGGATGTGTTATTCGACTAAGTACTTATGGGATGGGCACGCCACTTTGCATGTAAGTCAATAATACCTAGGTTGAGATGTGTGAAAATTATTGTGATGATCGGATATGCGTTGCATTGTCGATTAAGCATAAAACAACGTTTTTGCCTTAGTGTCATGGACAACAACCAATAAAAAACATGGTCCTAGGTGTGATATTCTAAAAATTACTTGGTAGATGGGGGAGCCACATTGCAAGAAAGTAAATTTCAACTAGGTTGATGTGCGTGCACAATATTGTGTCTATCAATTATGCTTTGCATGGGGGACCACACATTATACACCATTTTCCCCGTAGTGTTATGCACATCGAGCCACTTTGCAAGAAAGTCAATTTCAACTAGGTTGATGTGCGTGCACAGTATTGTGTCTATCGGTTATGCTTTGCATGGGGGATCACACATTATACACCGTTTTCCCCCTAGTGTTATGCACATCCATCAAAGAACATGCTCTTAATAGGTGTATTATCATACCAAGTACTTATTGAATGGGAGTTCCACTTTGCATGGAATACCATACCACCGCTTTTGAGGCACGTGCAAAGTATTGTGCCCATCGGATATGCTTTACATGGTAGATTGAGTATTACAACCATTTTTGGCCTTGGTGTCATGTACAACCATCAAAAAACACGATCCTAGGTGTATTTTTCAAACAAGTACTTATCGGATGGGGATGCCACTTTGCACACAAGTCAATACTGCCTAGGTTGAGGAACGTGCAAAGTCTTGTGTCCATTGGATATGCTTTGCATAGTCGATCGCACATTATACACCATTTTGTTCCTAGTGTTATGCACAATCATCATAAAATACGTTTGGAGGTGTGTTATCTGAACAAGTACTTATGGGATGGGTGCACCACTTTGTATGCAAGTCAATACGACCTAGGTTAAGGTGTGTACAAAGTTTTGTGCCCATCGGAGAAATGTAGATGCGATAATATTAGAAAATTCTTGGTATGTGTATATGTGTGTGTGTGTGGCAAACAATTTTGATACAACAAAGTAAACACCTAGTGCACAAATTATGCACTTCATACCTTGAGTAAATAAGCTTGTTGATGAGGATAAATACGCCCTTGAATAAAAGCACAGTTGTTGTATGACCACAATAGGATCGCTTTGACACCTGTGATTTTGTCCACATGTAAGTTTGCAAATAGTATAAAAGATCATATAATAATATATTAATAGTTTGCAAATGTGTATAGCAAGTGAGTAATGGGAAGTGGAAGTGGGAGTGAGGAGGGAGGAGTGGAATGGGAGAGGGATGTATAAGGGGTGTATGATAATAAGTATAAAAAATAGTATAATAATATATTAATAGTTTTCAAATGGCAAGTGAGTAATGGGAAGTGGAAGTGAGAGTGGGGAGGGAAGAATGGAATGGGAGAGGGGAAGGTAATAGGGGAGTAGGATAATAAGGGAGTGAAATGAGTGAGGGGAGTTAATAGGGGATGAAAAAGAGGAGGGTAAGATGGGGAAATATGGGATTTTGGGAAATGGGAGGAGTATGGGACGTGGTGGAAATGTGGGATGGGAGTGGTGGCAATGGGGGAGGAAGAAGACATGGATGGGGGGAGGGCTAATGGAAGATTGGGATGAGGGATGGGGGTCCAATGGGAGAGGGGAGTAATGGGAGCCAATGGGAGAAGGGAGAAATGAAAAGCCAATAGGAGAGAGGGGAGGAATGGAAAGCCAATAGGAGAGGAGGAGGAAAACCTAATTTTTCTTATATATAGTCTTCCTTCTTCATTCATTCTCCCCTCATTTCATTCATTGAAGCAAGAAAGCAAGGACGAGCAAGAAAGCAAGGAAGGAAGAGCAAGAAAGCAAGGAAGGAAGAGCAAGAAAGCAAGAAAGAGCAAACTTACAAACTTTTTCCAGGTACTTGCAAATTTTTTTGATTAATTCTTTATCTAGATTTTTTTTTTAAAATTTGGAGAGAGAGAAAGAAAGAAAGAGAGAGAGGAACTAGAGAGAGAGAGAGAAAGTTTAGAGAGAAGGAGAGAAGCCTTGGAGGCTCAGCCTCCAGGAGGAAGAGGGAAGGGGATGAGAGGGAGGAGCCAAGGAGGGAGGGAGGAGCCCGGGGGGGTCGAGGGAGGGAGGGGATGGAGGGGGGGTTCCTGGCGGCCGCCAGGACGGGAGGGAGGGGAGGGAGGGGGGGTCGAGGGAGGGAGGGGATGGAGGGGGGGTGGGAGGGGAAGGAGGGGATGGAGGGGGGGGAGGGGAGGGAGGGGCAGGGGGCAGGGTCGAGGGAGTGAGGGGGGTTCTGGCGGCTGCGACCGCTAGGACCCCAAGGAGGGGAGGGGAGGGGGGGGACGGGAGGGGGCAGAGGTTCTGGCGATCGCGGCCACCAGGACCCAAGGAGGGGATGGAGGGGGGTTCTGGCGGCCGCGGCCCCCAGGACCCTCCTAGGGGAAGGAGGGGATGGAGGGGGGGGGCAAGGGAGGGAGGGGTGGGGGGGTTCTGGCCACCGCGGCCGCCAGGACCCCAAGGAGGGGGGGAGGGGAGAGGGGGGAGGGGAGCCGGTCGAGGGAGGGAGGGGGGGTTCTGGCAGCCGTGGCCACTAGGACCCCAAGATGGAGGGGGGGAGGGAGGGAGGGGTAGGGGCGAGGTCGAGGGAGGGAGGGAGGGGGGGTTCTAGCAGCCGCGGCCGCCAGAACCCAAGGAGGGGAGGGAGGGGGCGAGGCGAGGGAGGGGCGGGGGCGGGGTCGAGGGAGGGAGGGGGGGTTCTGGTGGCTGTAGCCGCCAGGACCCCAAGGAGGGGATGGAGGGGGGGAGGGGAGGGGGGTCGAGGGGGGTTCTGGTGGCCGCGACCGCCAGGACCCTCCTAGGGGAAGGAGGGGATGGGGGGGGGGGAGGGGAGGGGAGGGAGGGGCGGGGGGGATGGAGGGGATTGAGGGGGGGGGTTCTAGCGGCCGTGGCCGCCAGGACCCTCCTAGGGGAAGGAGGGGATGGAGGGGGAGGGAGGGGAGGGAGGGGGTGGGGGGGGTTTGGCAGCCACGGCCGCTAGGACCCCAAGATGGAGGGGGGGGAGGGGAGGGAGGGGTGGGGGCGGGGTCGAGGGAGGGAGGGAGGGGGGGTTCTAGCAGCCGCAGCCACCAGGACCCCAAGGAGGGGAGGGAGGGGGGGAGGCGAGGGAGGGGCAGGGGCATGGTCGAGGGAGGGAGGGGGGGTTCTGGCGGCCGCGGTTCCCAGGACCACAAGGAGGGGATGGAGGGGGGGAGGGGAGGGGGGTCGAGGGAGGGAGAGGGGGGGTTCTGGAGGCCGCGGCTGCCAGGACCCCAAGGAGGGGATGGAGGGGGGGGAGGGAGGGAGGGGTGGGGTCGAGGGAGGGAGGGGGGTGGGGTCGAGGGAGCGGGGGGGTTCTGGCAGCCGTGGCCCCCAGGACCCCAAGGAGGGGATGGTGGAGGGGGGGGGGAGGGGAGGGGGGGGAGGGAGGCAGGGTCGAGGGAGGGGGGTTCTCGCGGCCGCCAGGACCCCAAGGAGGGGATGGAGGGGGGGTTTGGCGGCCGCGGCCCCCAGGATCCCAGGGAGGGGATGGAGGGGGGGGAGGGGAGGGAGGGGAGGGGGGTGGGGTCGAGGGAGGGAGGGGGCGGGAGGGGGTTCTAGCGGCCACGGCCGCTAGGACCCCAAGGAGGGGAGCGAGGGGATGAGGGAAGGGGGGGGTAGAGGGAGGGGATGGAGGGAGGGAGGGGATGGAGGGAGGGGGGCAGCCGCCAAGACGGGAGGGAGGGGAGGCGAGGGAGAGAGAGAGGGGAGGGGAGGGAGAGAGAAAGGGAGAGGAGGGAGGGGAGAGGAGGGAGCAGAAGGAGAGAGAGGGGAGAGGAGGGAGGGGAGGGAGAGAGAGAGAGTGAGGGGAGGGAGAGAGAAAGCTAGAGAGAGAGTAAGGGGGGGAGGTATGGGAGAGAGAGAGAGAGTGAGGAGAGAGAAGCAAGGGAGTAGAGGGAGTAGAGGGAGAGAGGTCGAATTCTTACAAGAGCGACAAGTAGAGGGAGAGAGGTTGAATTCTTACAAGAGCGACAAATAAGATTTGACTTAGGAAAAGAATGAAAGGGACTTACGAGAAGAAAGTATCAAGAAGAATGTTGAACACAAATTTGAATTCTTACAACTAAGAGTAGAACTATCACGAGCTCTTCAACACAAATTCGAATTCTTACAACTAAAAGTAGAACTATCACGAGCAAGAGCGACAAATAAGATTCTTGCTCAAATAAGATTTGACTTACTATCATAAGCAAGAGTGACAAATAAGATTTGACTTACTATCATGAGCAAGAGCAAGAGCGACAAATAAGATTTGACTTACTATCACGAGCAAGATTGACAAATAAGATTTGATTTACGAGAAGAATGAAAGGGACTTATGAGAAGAAAGTATCAAGAAGAATGTTGAACACAAATTTGAATTCAAAAGGAACGTACGAGAAGAAAGTATAAGAAGAATGTTGAACACAAATTTGAATTCAAATTTATAATGAATTCAAATTTCCGTCTCTTTTTTAAAAATTCAAATTTATGCGTGGGAGGAGTGGGCTAGTTTTTCTTATATATACTCTTCTTTCCATTCATTCATTCTCATTCTCTCCTCATTTCATTGAAGCAACCAAGAGCGGAAGAGAAAGGATAAGCGGAACCTTACTTTTTTCACTTTTTCCAGGTACTTGCATTCTTTTTCATTCGTCTTGTAATTCTTTTTCTTTACTTACAATTCTTTTCCAATTAGTTTCTTGTTAAAGTTTTTGAGTTCTTTTTCTTAAAATTCATCTTGTAATTATTTTTCTTTACTTACAATTCTTTATCAATTAGTTTATTGTTAAAGTTTTTGAGGAGGGGGGTTTTTTAGAAGGCATTACAATTCTTTTTAAATTAGATTCTTATTTGAGTTTTTGAGTTCTATTTTAATTAGTTTCTTATTTATATTTGAGTTTGTAAATTTGAAAAATGAGAGAGAATAGGGAGGGAGAGAAAGAGAGAGGAGAGAGGGAAAGAGAGAAATTAAGAGAGAGAAGAGGGGCTCTTAGCGGCCATGGCCGCCAAAGGGAGAGAGAGAATAGAAATGAGAGAATGAGAAATGAGAGAGGAGTAGGGAGGAGAGAAAAAGAGAGAGGAGAGAGGGATGAAACGTGGCGAGAGGAGAGAGGGAAAGAGAGAAATTAAGAGAGAGAAGAGGGGCTCTTCGCGGCCGTGGCTGCCAAAGGGAGAGAGAGAATGAGAAATGAGAGAGAAGAGTAGGGAGGGAGAGAAAGAGAGAAAGGGAGAGAGACAAGAGATTAAGAGAGAGAAGAGGGGCTCCTTTAAATGAGAGAGAAGAGTAGGGAGGGAAAGCAAGAGAGAGCTGAGAGAGGGAGAGAGAGAAGAGAGTCTCCTGGCGGCCATGAGAGAGAAGAGTAGGGAGAGAAAGAAAGAGAGAGCTGAGAGAGGGAGAGATAGATTAAGAGAGAGAAGAGAGTCTCCTGGCGGCCGTGGCTACTAGAGGGAGGGAGAGAGTAGGGAGGGAGAGGGAGAGAGAGAGAGAGAGAGAAGAGAGGAGGGAGACTTAGGGAGAGAGAAAGAGAGAGAGGGAGAGAGAGGGGGAGAGAGAGAGAGAGAGAGAGAGAGAGAGAGAGAGAGAGAGAGAGAGAGAGAGAGAGAGAGAGAGAGAGATGAGAGAGAGAGAGAGGAGGGAGACTTAGGGAGAGAGAGATAAAGAGAGAGGGAGAGAGAATGAAACTTCTAGCTGCCGTGGCCACCAAGAGAGGGAGGGAGGGAGGGAGAGAGAGAGAGAGAATGAGAAATGAGAGAGAAGAGGGGAGGGAGAGAAAGAGAGATTAAGAGTGAGAAGAGGGACATAGGAGAGAGAGAAAGGGAGAGGGAGGGAGGGAGGGAGGGAGGAAGGCTGAGAGAGATTAAGAGAGAGAATTCAGAGAGAGAGAGAGAGAGAGACATAGAGAGGGAAAGAATGACAAATCCTAGCGGCCAAGAGGATAGAGGTAGGGAGGTAGAGAGGCTAAGAGAGAGAGAGAGAGAGGGAGAGAGAGAGAAGAGGAGAGAGAGAGAGGAGAGAGATGGAGAGAGAGAGAGAAATAATTATAAATCCTAGGGAGAGAGAGAGAGATAAAGAGAGAGAATGAAAAATCTTAGCCGCCATGGGAGGGAGAGAAAGAGAGACTTGAGATAAACTAAGAGAGAGAATGAGTGGGATGAGGACAGAGAGGGAAACACATAAGAGTTGTCAGAGAGAGAGAGAGAGATTAAGAGAGAGAATAAGGTGTCTTGACTATGGCTACAGAGAGAATTAGGAGTCGAGAGAGAGAGAGAGAAAGTAAAGAGAGAGTTTTATATATTTACATGTTTTATATTATACTTTTCAAAAATTATAAAAGAGTGAATTTATGGTTTGTTTTGAAGGTGAGATAATATTTTTATATATATTCATCTTTTAAATTGAAAAATGTTAACTTTTCTTTAGATACTTGTTCTTCATTTCTCTCACATGCAAGTTTAGCCTCTACATCAAAACCCCTTCTTTTGCATATTTAAGCCTCTTAAAAACCCCAGCACATTAAAAATGAACACAGAAAAAGAA